>NC_048570.1:7748522-7783522 GCF_013265735.2 Oncorhynchus mykiss
TTCGTTAGTGTACAACGTAGCTAAACCTTTTATCACTGAACACGTTTTTTTACCAACGAAAACAAGAGATTCTATTGGACAAATTCAGTTAGGTACCGCACTGTTTCGTCCTGTTTTCTTACGTTTTGGTTCCTAAATGATTCAATAACCTCACTGTCCCACTGTATCAACCTCCTCTACTGAGCCTAGTCACTGTACTGTATCCACCTCCTCTACTGAGCCTAGTCACTGTACTGTATCAACCTCCTCTACTGAGCCTAGTCACTTCGCATTGACAAAGATAACGTACATCGTCAAGTTCCGAGAACGTTTTTGAAGTGTCGCTCAAACCCTACTTACTGTATACTGCACATCCTCATGTTTCTTCAGAAATGCAACATTGAAACATTCTCTCCCTCGTATTCACCATCTCAGCCCCATACCAGTGTCTACATACTGTATGTGAAAACAGTGCATTTCTGTGCTCTGCATTACTAGGATCTGCATTTCTGTGCTCTGCATTTCTATGATCTGCATTACTAGGATCTGCATTTCTGTGCTCTGCATTTCTATGATCTGCATTACTAGGATCTGCATTTCTGTGCTCTGCATTTCTATGATCTGCATTTCTGTGCTCTGCATTTCTATGATCTGCATTTCTATGATCTGCATTTCTATGATCTGCATTTCGATGATCTGCAGAAAAAAAAGATGCACACAAAAAAAGGTGCATTTTAATGATGTCATCGAAAGTAAAAACAGGAAGAAAATAGGACCATGAGATCTGCAGTCACACAGGAAGCAGGGAAATGCCATCCCCCCCTGGCTGATGTAATCAGATTGCACTTTTTATAGGACCTTTCTTCTTCTTATCTTTTTAACTTCAGAAAATAGAAACGCGCCATTTTCACCTAGACATTGGTGTGGCGCTGAAGATGATGAATATGAGGTTGAAAAGTAGTATAAACTTCCCCGTTAAGTTTTCCTGCCCTGGCTCCTATCTATCGTCTACTAACCCTGTCTTCTCTAAATCTTTCCCAATGTGTTGACCCCTTCCCCCACACGTTTCTCTCTCTCTCTCTCTCTCTCTCTCTCTCTCTCTCTCTCTCTCTCTCTCTCTCTCTCTCTCTCTCAAATTCAAATTCAAATTCAAGCTGCTTTATTGGCATGAAAAACATTGTGTCAATATTGCCAAAGCAACAATGTATACAATATACATTGTAACAAAATTGTAAATGATAGCAAATAATAATATAAAATGGTGGTAAATAATAATACAAAAATAAATACAATAAAATGGTAACAGTCTACAGTAAACATTAATAATTATAGTAATAACAATAATAGTAATAATAAGTAAGTTACTGTTTACTATGCAGATGTTATTATTCAGTGTCCCTCAGGCTATGGCAGGAAAATACATATTTGGCTGCAAGAGGAGCCATTGCTCCTTCGCCCATGAGTATTCTTAGTTTTTCCTCTGGGTTCAATTTGTAAAAATGTGGAATATATGTAGTCATTTCTGTGAATAATGAATCTCTTTGTGAGGAATATTTATCACAGTAAAGGAGAAAGTGCATCTCTGTCTCTACCTCCCCTGTCATGCAGTGACCACATACACGCTCTTCTTTGGGTAGCCATGTCTTTTTATGTCTGCCGGTTTCTATTGCCAATCGGTGGTCACTCAGCCTGTACTTGGTAAGGATCTGTCTCTGCTTCGTATCTCTGACAGAGTAGAGATAATCAGCCAATTCATATTCTCTGTTTAGGGTCAGATAGCAATTTAGTCGGCTTTGGGATTTTGTTTCGTTTTTCCAGTATTGTAAGTATGATTCCTTTGATTGGTTCATGATTTTGTTTATTGGAATTCTTTCTTTTGAAGCAGTGCTGGTGTCAGCTTGATTGGTGAGGTCCAACACCAGCTGACTGAGAGGGCTCGTTTCTGGGCTCAGCTCTTGGGCTTGAAGTGCTTTAAATTGCAGACTCGAATTTGGACTTGAATTTAGATGTAGCCAAAATTTTAATGATCTTTTCTGTATTTTCATTATTACTGGAAAACGGCCCAATTCTCTCTCTCTCTCTCTCTCTCTCTCTCTCTCTCTCTCTCTCTCTCTCTCTCTCTCTCTCTCTCTCTCTCTCTCTCTCTCTCTCTCTCTCTCTCTCTCTCTCTCTCTCTCTCTCTCTCTCTCTCTCTCTCTCTCTCTCTCTCTCTCTCTCTCTTTCTTTTGTTGTTTTCAAAGCTCTTGTTGCTTACTGTTCCCAGGAGTCTGGATCTCTGGATATAGGCCCAAGTAGAGCCTGGAGCCTTGCCAGAGTACTGTGCCTGGGAAACACCACAGTTTTCTGGGCTGAGCCACTGGCACAGGCCTTCTTTTATTGCCCACTTAGATTGAAAGAAAAATAATGGTTTCAGGGTAAAATCCCTCATGGAGTGAATAGTGTGATACATGCTCACAGTCAACAATAATCAAAAACTTGCAAACACTCAGCAATGGCAATCCCACATGTTGACTTGTTGACTAGATGCTTGTATTACTATCCCTGTGGGAACTGGAAATCCTCACAAGTCCCCACAAGGATAGTAAAACAAGGACAATTCTCTATAACGGGGAAATGTCCCACATCCCCACGAGGACAAAGGCTATTCTAAATTTAGGGTTAGGGTTACAATTAGGATTACAATTTGGGTTAGGGGTTAGGGGTTAAGTTTAGGGTTAGGGGTTAAGGTTAGGGTTAGGGGTTAAGGTTAGGGGTTAAGGTTAGGGTTAGGGGTTAAGGTTAGGGGTTAAGGTTAGGGTTAGGGGTTAAGGTTAGGGTTGGGGTTAAGGTTAGGGTTAGGGGTTAAGGTTAGGGTTTGGGTTAGGGGTTAAGGTTAGGGTTAGGGGTTAGGGTTAGGGGTTAAGTTTAGGGTTAGGGGTTAGGGTTAGGGGTTAAGGTTAGGGTTAGGGGTTAAGGTTAGGATTAGGGGTTAAGGTTAGGGTTAGGGGTTAGGGTTTGGGTTAGGGGTTAGGGTTTGGGTTAGGGGTTAAGTTTAGGATTAGGGGTTAAGGTTAGGGGTTACGGTTAGGGTTTGGGTTAGGGGTTAAGGTTAGGATTAGGGGTTAGGGAAAATGGGATTTGAAATGGAAATCCATTTTAGGTCCCTGCAAGGATAATAAAATGTATGGTGCGTGTGTGTGTGTGATCCATCCATGTTGTTATTTGGGGTTGACAAGTTTACAAACCCTGGACATAAACCCCAGGCCCACGCAGAGTTCTTACGCAATGCTCCAAAATGAATTCAGACCCCTCCCACCCCCCTCATGTCTTTAAATGAATTCAGACCCCTCCCACCCCCTTCATGTCTTTAAATGAATTCAGACCCCTCCCACCCCCTTCATGTCTTTAAATGAATTCAGACCCCTCCCACCCCCTTCATGTCTTTAAATGAATTCAGACCCCTCCCACCCCCTTCATGTCTTTAAATGAATTCAGACCCCTCCCACCCCCTTCATGTCTTTAAATGAATTCAGACCCCTCCCACCCCCTTCATGTCTTTAAATTAATTCAGACCCCTCCCACCCCCTTCATGTCTTTAAATTAATTCAGACCCCTCCCACCCCCTTCATGTCTTTAAATTAATTCAGACCCCTCCCACCCCCTTCATGTCTTTGCAGCACATAGCAACTTCTGCTTTTTTCACTTTGTTCGGGATCCTTGCATCCTGCCATGTCACCATGCTTTGAAAGTGTAAAGATGGTCTCTCTCTCTCGCTCTGTCTCGCTCTCTTTCAACATTACGCTGGGAAAACCTCAGCTGCACTGAGGGCAGTCTAACTCATATTGTTGAGAAAGACTAGCAGAGAGAGAGAGAGAGAAAGAAAGAGAGAGAGAGAGACAGAGAGCGAGAGATAAAGAGAGAGTGAAAGAGAGAGAGAGTGAGAGACAGAGAGAGAGAGAGGGGGGGGGGGGGTGGAACAGATAAACAGATGAACAGTGAGGGGAGGGATGGAAAGTTAGGAAATGTATGGAAAGAAAGAGAGAGAGATAGAGAGAAAAGGAGGAGGGGGATTGGGTGAGGCAGATAGTTACAGCTGGTTTATCTAATCCTTGAATCAAGCTGAGGCCTGTTCAACAAAGAGATTCCTCTGTCCTTGCTCATCTTTCTAAGGGTCTCACGTGACCAGGCCCGGAGCCGAGCTGAGCAGCAGGGTTACAGACCCTGGACCTTGCTGCAGAGCACCAGAGAGAGAGAGAGTGAGAGAGTGTGAGCGGGTTTCACAGCCAGACAGCAACCCCTCCCTTTCCAAGCCTCCCATCTCATCTTCCCTAACCCTACATCAGCACAGCAAACAGTCATAAACCCCCCCAAATTCCAAACATACGACGCAATCCAGAGATCACATTCTCCCATACAGGACCGAGCATGTCCTCTTTTTTTCCCCAGAGGTGAATGAAACTGGAGTTGACTGAGAACAAAGCACAGAACAGAACAGTGTCTACTCCAGAGTCATATGTCTGAAGAGTTGGCTCAGTGACGTTTCTGCATTATGATGCATTCACATGACACGTCAACATTCTACGGCAGCCATGTTAGAACCCCATTGACGTGACGTGGGAAATATTTAAACAATGCTATGTAACACCGACTGTCTAATATTAGAACATTTTTCCAAACGTTGGCCCAACATTAATTAGTGCTTATATTTGTCCTGATACACACTTGTAGATGATTGTTGTATGAGTGTGTAATGGCAATGTGTGTCTTCCATATCTAAACTCCTCCTGAGATACCCGCAGGGACTGGGGTCACAACCAGGGTCACCATATCCAAACTCCCCCTGAGATACCCGCAGGGACTGGGGTCACAGCCAGGGTCACCATATCCAAACTCCCCCTGAGATACCCGCAGGGACTGGGGTCACAGCCAGGGTCACCATATCCAAACTCCCCCTGAGATACCCGCAGGGACTGGGGTCACAGCCAGGGTCACCATATCCAAACTCCCCCTGAGATACCCGCAGGGACTGGGGTCACAGCCAGGGTCACCATATCCAAACTCCCCCTGAGATACCCGCAGGGACTGGGGTCACAGCCAGGGTCACCATATCCAAACTCCCCCTGAGATACCCACAGGGACTGGGGTCACAGCCAAGGTCACCATATCCAAACTCCCCCTGAGATACCCGCAGGGACTGGGGTCACAGCCAGGGTCACCATATCCAAACTCCCCCTGAGATACCCGCAGGCACTGGGGTCACAGCCAGGGTCACCATATCCAAACTCCCCCTGAGATACCCGCAGGGACTGGGGTCACAGCCAGGTTCACCATATCCAAACTCCCCCTGAGATACCCGCAGGGACTGGGGTCACAGCCAGGGTCGCCATATCCAAACTCCCCCTGATATACCCGCAGGGACTGGGGTCACAACCAGGGTCACCATATCCAAACTCCCCCTGAGATACCCGCAGGGACTGGGGTCACAGCCAGGGTCACCATATCCAAACTCCCCCTGAGATACCCGCAGGGACTGGGGTCACAGCCAGGGTCACCATATCCAAACTCCCCCTGAGATACCCGCAGGGACTGGGGTCACAACCAGGGTCACCATATCCAAACTCCCCCTGAGATACCCGCAGGGACTGGGGTCACAACCAGGGTCACCATATCCAAACTCCCCCTGAGATACCCGCAGGGACTGGGGTCACAATCAGGGTCACCATATCCAAACACCCCCTGAGATACCCGCAGGGACTGGGGTCACAACCAGGGTCACCATATCCAAACTCCCCCTGAGATACCCGCAGGGACTGGGGTCACAATCAGGGTCACCATATCCAAACACCCCCTGAGATACCCGCAGGGACTGGGGTCACAATCAGGGTCACCATATCCAAACTCCCCCTGAGATACCCGCAGGGACTGGGGTCACAACCAGGGTCACCATATCCAAACTCCCCCTGAGATACCCGCAGGGACTGGGGTCACAACCAGGGTCACCATATCCAAACTCCCCCTGAGATACCCGCAGGGACTGGGGTCACAATCAGGGTCACCATATCCAAACACCCCCTGAGATACCCGCAGGGACTGGGGTCACAATCAGGGTCACCATATCCAAACTCCCCCTGAGATACCCGCAGGGACTGGGGTCACAGCCCCTGGAGCAATTGGGGTTAAGTGCCTTGCTCAAGGGCACAGCAACAGATTTTTCACTTTGTTGGCTCTGGGATTCAAATTATGCTACACCACGATGATAAACAGTGTACAAGGGCTATGTGCTCTGGGGAGGGCAGGCTAGAAACCAACACCCCCATGATAAACAGCGTACAACAGTTATGTGCTCTGGGGAGGGCAGGATAGAAACCAACACCCCCATGATAAACAGCGTACAACAGTTATGTGCTCTGTGGAGGGCAGGATAGAAACCAACAGGCTAGAAACCAACACCCCCATGATAAACAGTGAACAAAGGCTATGTGCTCTGGGGAGGGCAGGCTAGAAACCAACACCCCCATGACAAACAGCGTACAACGGCTATGTGCTCTGTGGGGGGTAGGATAGAAACCAACACCCCCATGATAAACAGTGTACAAGGGCTATGTGTTCTGGGGAGGGCAGGCTAGAAACCAAACCACAACCTGCACATGCATACACATGTTGACGCACACGCACATATAGACACGGACCAACATCATGCACACACACAGACACACACACACACACATCATGTTTACATTAATGTTCAGGACTTTTTCAGGAGTGAAAATTGATTCTCATTCAAAATTATATTTTCCTGAACCCCTAACCCTTGTCTTTACCCTTAACCATCAACCTTTACCCTAACCTTAACCCCTAACCCTAACCTTAACCCATAACCCTTACCTTTACCCTTACCCTAACCTTAACACCTAACCCTTACTTTTACCCTAACCCCTAACCCTTAACCTAACCCTTAACCTTTACCCTAACCTTAACCCCTAGCCCTTACTTTTACCCTAACCCCTAATCTAACCCTTAACCTCTACTCTAACCTTAACCCCTAGCCCTTACCTTTACCCTAACCCCTAACCTAACCCTTACCCTAACCTTAACCCTAACCCTTACCCTAACCCTTAACCTTTACCCTAACCCTAACTCCTAATCCTACCCCAAAGCCTAAACCTTAAATTGCATTTGAACTTTTTATCACAAGCAAAATGTCCTGACTTTTCAGATTTAGTTTTATTTTCCTATCTTGTCAGGACATTCTGGTCACATGTCAGGACATTCTGGTCACATGTCAGAACATTCTGGTCACATGTCAGAACATTCTGGTCACATGTCAGGACATTCTGGTCACATGTCAGAACATTCTGGTCACATGTCAGAACATTCTGGTCACATGTCAGAACATTCTGGTCACATGTCAGGACATTCTGGTCACATGTCAGGACATTCTGGTCACATGTCAGGACATTCTGGTCACATGTCAGGACATTCTGGTCACATGTCAGGACATTCTGGTCACATGTCAGGACATTCTGGTCACATGTCAGAACATTCTGGTCACATGTCAGGACATTCTGGTCACTTGTCAGGACATTCTGGTCACATGTCAGGGCATTCTGGTCACATGTCAGGACATTTTGGTCACATGTCAGGACATTCTGGTCACATGTCAGGACATTCTGATCACTTGTCAGGACATTCTGGTCACATGTCAGGACATTCTGGTCACTTGTCAGGACATTCTGGTCACATGTCAGGACATTCTGATCACTTGTCAGGACATTCTGGTCACATGTCAGGACATTCTGGTCACTTGTCAGGACATTCTGGTCACATGTCAGGACATTCTGGTCACTTGTCAGGACATTCTGGTCACATGTCAGGACATTCTGGTCACATGTCAGGACATTTTGGTCACATGTCAGGATATTCTGGTCACATGTCAGGACATTCTGATCACTTGTCAGGACATTCTGGTCACATGTCAGGACATTCTGGTCACTTGTCAGGACATTCTGGTCACATGTCAGAACATTCTGGTCACATGTCAGGACATTCTGGTCACTTGTCAGGACATTCTGGTCACATGTCAGGGCATTCTGGTCACATGTCAGGACATTTTGGTCACATGTCAGGACATTCTGGTCACATGTCAGGACATTCTGATCACTTGTCAGGACATTCTGGTCACATGTCAGGACATTCTGGTCACTTGTCAGGACATTCTGGTCACATGTCAGGACATTCTGGTCACATGTCAGGACATTCTGGTCACATGTCAGGACATTCTGGTCACATGTCAGGACATTTAAAACAAAATACATAAAACAAGTAGGTCAAAAACAAAATACATGATGTGACTTTACTTTTATGTATTTAGTAGATAATAAATCTGAAATGAAACACCATCACATTGACACAGAGTTACCATGAAACACCATCACACTGACACAGAGTTACCATGAAACACCATCACATTGACAGCTATTTGAGCTTTGCGGATTGTGGTTGTTGTGGACAGCTGTTCACAAATCTAAATTTGTATTTGAACCTAATAACGGTTGAATTTAAGGAGTTTAAGCTGCCTATCAATCGTTGTTTTTAAAACCAGTGGACAGCCAGTGAAAAATGCACTCTTGCAACAGCTGCATAGCGAGGATCCCAGCCTATGGAACAACAGCTGCACAGTGTGGATCCCAGCCTATGGAACAACAGCTGCACAGTGCGGATCCCAGCCTATGGAACAACAGCTGCACAGTGTGGATCCCAGCCTATGGAACAACAGCTGCACAGTGTGGATCCCAGCCTATGGAACAACAGCTGCACAGTGTGGATCCCAGCCTATGGAACAACAGCTGCACAGTGTGGATCCCAGCCTATGGAACAACAGCTGCACAGTGTGGATCCCAGCCTATGGAACAACAGCTGCACAGTGTGGATCCCAGCCTATGGAACAACAGCTGCACAGTGTGGATCCCAGCCTATGGAACAACAGCTGCACAGTGTGGATCCCAGCCTATGGAACAACAGCTGCACAGTGTGGATCCCAGCCTATGGAACAACAGCTGCACAGTGTGGATCCCAGCCTATGGAACAACAGCTGCACAGTGTGGATCCCAGCCTATGGAACAACAGCTGCACAGTGTGGATCCCAGCCTATGGAACAACAGCTGCACAGTGTGGATCCCAGCCTATGGAACAACAGCTGCACAGTGCGGATCCCAGCCTATGGAACAACAGCTGCACAGTGTGGATCCCAGCCTATGGAACAACAGCTGCACAGTGTGGATCCCAGCCTATGGAACAACAGCTGCACAGTGTGGATCCCAGCCTATGGAACAACAGCTGCACAGTGCGGATCCCAGCCTATGGAACAACAGCTGCACAGTGTGGATCCCAGCCTATGGAACAACAGCTGCACAGTGTGGATCCCAGCCTATGGAACAACAGCTGCACAGTGCGGATCCCAGCCTATGGAACAACAGCTGCACAGTGCGGATCCCAGCCTATGGAACAACAGCTGCACAGTGTGGATCCCAGCCTATGGAACAACAGCTGCACAGTGCGGATCCCAGCCTATGGAACAACAGCTGCACAGTGCGGATCCCAGCCTATGGAACAACAGCTGCACAGTGTGGATCCCAGCCTATGGAACAACAGCTGCACAGTGCGGATCCCAGCCTATGGAACAACAGCTGCACAGTGTGGATCCCAGCCTATGGAACAACAGCTGCACAGTGTGGATCCCAGCCTATGGAACAACAGCTGCACAGTGCGGATCCCAGCCTATGGAACAACAGCTGCACAGTGCGGATCCCAGCCTATGGAACAACAGCTGCACAGTGTGGATCCCAGCCTATGGAACAACAGCTGCACAGTGCGGATCCCAGCCTATGGAACAACAGCTGCACAGTGCGGATCCCAGCCTATGGAACAACAGCTGCACAGTGTGGATCCCAGCCTATGGAACAACAGCTGCACAGTGCGGATCCCAGCCTATGGAACAACAGCTGCACAGTGTGGATCCCAGCCTATGGAACAACAGCTGCACAGTGTGGATCCCAGCCTATGGAACAACAGCTGCAGAGCGCGGATCCCAGCCTATGGAACAACAGCTGCACAGTGCGGATCCCAGCCTATGGAACAACAGCTGCACAGTGCGGATCCCAGCCTATGGAACAACAGCTGCACAGTGCGGATCCCAGCCTATGGAACAACAGCTGCACAGTGTGGATCCCAGCCTATGGAACAACAGCTGCACAGTGCAGATCCCAGCCTATGGAACAACAGCTGCACAGTGTGGATCCCAGCCTATGGAACAACAGCTGCACAGTGTGGATCCCAGCCTATGGAACAACAGCTGCACAGTGTGGATCCCAGCCTATGGAACAACAGCTGCACAGTGCGGATCCCAGCCTATGGAACAACAGCTGCACAGTGTGGATCCCAGCCTATGGAACAACAGCTGCAGAGCGCGGATCCCAGCCTATGGAACAACAGCTGCACAGTGTGGATCCCAGCCTATTGTAACGGCAGATTTCCTCCTCTTCGTCCGAAGAGGAGTAAGGATCGGACCAAGATGCGGCATGGTAAGTGGTCATGACGATTTTAATAAGAAAAGCACTGAACACTATGAAATACAAAAACAATAAACGAATATGTGAACTAACCAAACCGAAACAGTACCGTGTGGCGACACACACACACACACACAAACCAACAGTGAAACCCAGGCTACCTAAATATGGTTCTCAGTCAGGGACAAGATAAACAGCAGCCTCTGATTGAGAACCATATCAGGCCAAACATAGAAATAGAAAAACATAAAAACACAAACACAGACTGCCAACCCCAACTCAAGCCCTGACCATACTAAATAAGGACAAAACAAAGGAAATAAAGGTCAGAACGTGACACCTATGGAATAAAAGTGGTAATTTTATTGCTCAATCTAATTCATCCTGATTTTAAAAAAAATCCATAGGCCTAATAGACACATAGGGCTCAAACTTCTGACAGACTTCATGGGACAATTTGTTGATGCTACATCCATTTTTGGACTTATTCATGATATTCATGAAGTTTACATACACTTAGGTTGGAGTCATTGAAACTAGTTTTTCAACCACTCCACAAATTTCTTGTTAATAAACTATAGTTTTGGCAAGTCGGTTAGGACATCTACTTTGTGCATAACACAGGTAATTTTTCCAACAATTGTTTACAGACATATTATTTAACTTATAATTCACTGTATCACAATCCCAGTGGGTCAGAAGTTTACATACACTAAGTTGACTGTGCCTTTAAACAGCTTGGAAAATTCCAGAAAATTATGTCATGACTTTAGAAGCTGCTGATAGGCTAATTGACATAATTTGAGTCAATTGGAGGTGTAGCTGTGGATGTATTTCAAGGCCTACCATCAACCTCAGTGCCTCTTTGCTTAATATCACGGGAAAGTCAAATGAAATCAGCCAAAAAAAATGGTGGACCTCCACAAGTCTGGTTCATCCTTGGGAGCAATTTCCAAAGGCCTGACGGTACCACGTTCATCTGTACAAACAACAGTACGCAACTATAAACACCATGGGACCACGCAGCCGTCATACCGCTCAGGAAGGAGACGCCTTCTGTCTCCTAGAGATGAACGTACTTTGGTGCGAAAACTGCAAATCAATCCCAGAACAACAGCAATGGACCTTGTGAAGATGCCGGAGGAAACAGGTACAAAAGTATCTATATCCACAGTGAAATGAGTCCTATATCGACATAACCTGAAAGGCTGCTCAGCAAGGAAGAAGCCACTGCTCCAAAACCCCCATAAAAAAGCCAGACTACGGTTTGCAACTGCACATGGGGACAAAGATAGTACTGTTTGGAAAAAAAAAATAAAACTGTTTGGCGATAATGACCATTGTTATGTTTGTAGGAAAAAGGGGGAGGCTTGCAAGCCGAAGAACACCATCCCAACCATGAAGAACGGGGGTGGCAGCATCATGTTGTGGGGGTGCTTTGTTGCGGGAAGGACTGGTGCACTTCACAAAATAGATGGCATTATGAGGTAGGAAAATTATGTGGATGGAAAATGATGTGGATATATTGAAGCAACATCTCAAGACATCAGTCAGTTAAAGCTTGGTCGCAAATGGGTCTTCCAAATGGAAAATGACCCCAAGCATACTTCCAAAGTTGTGTCAAAATGGCTTAAGGACAACAAGGTCAAGGTATTGGAGTGGCCATCACAAAGCCCTGACCTCAATCCTATAGAAAATCTGTGGGCAGAACTGAAAAAGACTGTGAGCAAGGAGGCCTACAAACCTGACTCAGTTACACCAGATCTGTCAAGAGGAATGGGCCAAAATTCAACCAACTTATGTGGGAAGCTTGTGGAAGGCTACCCGAAACGTTTAACCCAAGTTAAACAATTTAAAGGCAATGCTACCAAATACTAATTGAGTATATGTAAACTTCTGACCCACTGGGAATGTGATGAAATAAATAAAATCATTCTCTGTACTATTATTCAGACATTTCACATTCTTAAAATAAAGTGGTGATCCTAACTGACCTAAGACAGGGAGGTTTTACTAGGATTAAATGTCAGGAATAGTGAAAAACTGAGTTTTAATATATTTGGCTACAATGTATGTAAACTTCCAACTTCAACTGTAGATACAGTAGAGGTCGACCGATTAATCGGAATGGCCGATTAATTAGGGCCGATTTCAAGTTTTCATAAAAATCGGAAATCTGTATTTTTGGACACTGATTTCGCCGATTTTTTAAAATATTTTTTTACACCTTTATTTAATCTTTATTTAACTAGGCAAGTCAGTTAAGAACACATTCTTATTTTCAATGACGGCCTAGGAACAGTGGGTCAACTGCCTTGTTCAGCGGCAGAACGACAGATGTTTACCATGTCAGCTCGGGGGATTCAATCTTGCAACCTTACAGTTAACGAGTCCAACGCTCTAACCACCTGATTACATTGCACTCCACGAGGAGCCTGCCTGTTACGCGAATGCAGTAAGCCAAGGTAAGTTGCTAGCTAGCATTAAACTTATCTTACAAAAAAACAATCAATCAATCAATCATAATTACCAGTTAACTACACATGGTTGATGATATTACTAGTTTATCTAGCGTGTCCTGCGTTGCATATAATCGATGCGGTGCGTATTGTTGCTCCAATGTGTATCTAACCATGAACATCAATGCCTTTCAATCAATTCACAGAAGTATATATTTTTAAACCTGCATATTTAGCTAAAATAAATCCAGGTTAGCAGGCAATATTAACCAGGTGAATATTGGCACAGAGTTCTGACCGCTGTGCCAATATCAGACTGCTGTGTGCCAATATCAGACCGCTGTGCCAATATCAGACCGCTGTGCCAATATCAGACCACTGTGCCAATATCAGACCACTGTGCCAATATCAGACCACTGTGTGCCAATATCAGACCTGCTGCATGCCAATATCAGACCGCTGTGTGCCAATATCAGACCACTGTGCCAATATCAGACCACTGTGCCAATATCAGACCACTGTGCCAATATCAGACCACTGTGCCAATATCAGACCACTGTGCCAATATCAGACCACTGTGTGCCAATATCAGACCTGCTGCATGCCAATATCAGACCGCTGTGTGCCAATATCAGACCACTGTGCCAATATCAGACCACGGCGTGCCAATATCAGACTGCTGTGTGCCAATATCAGACCACTGTGCCAATATCAGACCAGATAGGTTTTGCAACATCACATAAAGCCGGAAATGTAATACACCAATAGTAGCGTCTCGTCATATTTAGTCATTTAAATATGTATCGCTTTAAAACCGTCATCACGTGCGCATCCTTTGGCTTTGTTTACCAACTGTAAGCTAGCTACTAGCTCAAACAGAACGCACGACCAAAGATTACACCTTCCTTTGGCTTTGTTTCCCAACTGTAAGCTAGCTACTAGCTCAAACAGAACGTACGACCAAAGATTACACCTTCCTTTGGCTTTGTTTACCAACTGTAAACTAGCTACTAGCTCTAACAGAACGTACAACCAAAGATTACACCTTCCTTTGGCTTTGTTTACCAACTGTAAGCTAGCTACTAGCTCAAACAGAACGTACTACCAAAGATTACACCTTCCTTTGGCTTTGTTAACCAACTGTAAGCTAGCTACTAGCTCAAGCAGAACGTACGACCAAAGATTACACCTTCCTTTGGCTTTGTTTACCAACTGTAAGCTAGCTACTAGCTCAAACAGAGCGTACGACCAAAGATTACACCTTCCTTTGGCTTTGTTTACCAACTGTAAGCTAGCTACTAGCTCAAACAGAACGTACGACCAAAGATTACACCTTCCTTTGGCTTTGTTTACCAACTGTAAGCTAGCTACTAGCTCAAACAGAACGTACGACCAAAGATTCTGGTAACCGTTCATCTGTGGTGAGACTGTTCGCTAGAAAGCTACTTACCAGCATGTGTTGTGAATGGATGCCGTGGGGTACATTTAACATTCAACTTTTTTTTCCAGAAGAATGAAGACATCGGACAGCAGTGGCGGCTTTTCATTTTATCTGGACAGACTGCAAAATTACAATGTGCCTTGTGTGCCTTGCCCATTTCGAACTAATCTACTTCATCAATTGGGGAGAACATTCAATGGGTCTTGCCGGGTAGCTAATCCTGAAGGCGGATGCTGTACCATCATTGACAGTGGAGCTTGCAAGCGCTGACCATAATGGAAGTATCAGAGTTTGATGAGTCTGACACAGTAGTCAACACTTTGGGGGTTTCAGGGGGCTAACGTTAAATAATGCAACTGTGGCTGCTTTGACCTGCAAAAGGTATATTGTAGCATATACTGTTCAAAACCACACCTGAGAGTCTATATGATTTTAGTTCTTCCATCCTGAGTGGCACAGCGGTCTAAGGCACTGCATCTCAGTGCTAGAGGCGACACTACAGACCCTGGTGTGATCCCGGTCTGAATCACAACCGGCTGTGATCGGGAGTACCATAGGGCGGCGCACAATTGGCCCAGCATCGTCCGGGTTAGGGGAGGGTTTGGCTGGGCTACGCCGTCATTGTAAAATAAGAATTTGTTCTTAACTGACTTGCCTAGTTAAATAACGGTTAAACAATTATACATTTAAAAAAATCCCTAAGACCCTGACATTAAGTCTGAGATGCTGCATCTACTTCCAGGCAACCGCCACAGCAGGAATGCTGTGATACAAAATAAGCGTTCTGGTCTCCGGTGCGTCTCATCGGGCCGAGGTACTAGGCAAGGCTGGTTCTCAAGGCAACGCAGACAGGCTCCTGGATCTCCTCTTTAACGAGTTGCCCAGGGCCATGATCCAGCACTGTATGTGGGGAAGCTGTCCATCCCAGGTCCCCTGTCTGCCCAGTGAGAGAAACCTGAGCTGTCCATCCCAGGACCCCTGTCTTCCCAGTGAGAGAGACCTGAGCTGTCCATCCCAGGACCCCTGTCTGCCCAGTGTGAGAGGCCTGAGCTGTCCATCCCATGACCCCTGTCTGCCCAGTGTGAGAGGCCTGAGCTGTCCATCCCAAGACCCCTGTCTGCCCAGTGTGAGAGGCCTGAGCTGTCCATCCCATGACCCCTGTCTGCCCAGTGTGAGAGGCCTGAGCTGTCCATCCCAAGACCCCTGTCTGCCCAGTGTGAGAGGCCTGAGCTGTCCATCCCAGGACCCCTGTCTGCCCAGTGTGAGAGGCCTGTGCTGTCCATCCCAGGACCCCTGTCTGCCCAGTGTGAGAGGCCTGTGCTGTCCATCCCAGGACCCCTGTCTGCCCAGTGTGAGAGGCCTGAGCTGTCCATCCCAGGACCCCTGTCTGCCCAGTGTGAGAGGCCTGAGCTGTCCATCCCAGGACCCCTGTCTGCCCAGTGTGAGAGACCTGAGCTGTCCATCCCAGGACCCCTGTCTGCCCAGTGAGAGAGACCTGAGCTGTCCATCCCAGGACCCCTGTCTGCCCAGTGTGAGAGACCTGAGCTGTCTATCCCAGGACCCCTGTCTGCCCAGTTTGAGAGGCCTGACAAGGAGGAGGCCATAGCTGGATTTGTCTTGGGGGTGACTGTCGCCAAGTGGCTGTCTGAAGACCCCGCTTGATTGAAGTGGGGTACATGGGACCCTTTCCATCAACAGAGCCTCTTCAACCTCAGGAGGCTAAAGACATTTGGCTTGTTACTTAAAACCCTCACAAACTTTTACAGATGCACAATTGAAAGCATCCTGTTGGGCTGTATCACCACCTGGTACAGCAACTGCGGTCTGCCAAATGCATCACCGGGGGCAAACTACCTGCCCTCCAGGACACCTACAGCACCCGATGACATAGGAAGGCCAAAAATCATCAAGGACATCAACCACTCGAGCCACTGCCTGTCCATCCCACTATCATCCAGAAGGCGAGGTCAGTACAGGTACATCAAAGATGGGACCGAGAGACTGAAAAACAGCTTCTATCTCAAGCCATCATATACATATTACTGCACTGTCGGAGCTAGAGGTACAAGCATTACCCTACACCCGCAATAACATCTGCTAATCACGTGTATGTGACCAATAAAAATATGATTTGATTTGATCTGTCTCTGTAGTTGAAGTGCATTTCCTAAAGCATAAACTTGTACGTGAAATGACATCATATTGTTACTTTGTGAAACATTTTTCAAGCATTCAGACATGAGAGAAGTGTTACAAATTGTACAAGTCAATGAATCCTGCACACTGTAGGGTGGCCGGGTGGCATTACGAGGATAAATCAGTCTGATTAATTTCATGTTTAAGATTCTAATCCAGTATCCAATAGGATTCCTACAAAGTCTCCAGTAGATCATAACAACCCTGAGTAAAGAGCCTGCAAAAAAAACCACTTGATTCAACACAGAATACATCAGAAAAACCAGACGGAGAGGGTGGTGCTAGTTAAACCCTATTTCCCACAACGCCAGGAGGAAACAAACTCGCTCACCAAAGTTGGACAGGAAATAAATGAATAGTTCTCCTAGGGTCATAGTGTGCAATGCACAGTCACTGGTCTGTCAATCCTGCTGTCAGAGAGAGGTGAAATTGCTGCTGTGTAAGAGACATGGTTTGATCCAGATGTACAAACCTGAACTCTGAGAAATGAATGGTTTCAACACCTAAACCAAGACACGGTCAAAGGGTAAGGGGTGTGACACTTTATAAAAGAGAGGATATGTCTGCACACAACCTCCCATTCATAGAGGTACCAGCTGAAATACACACAACCTCCCATTCATAGAGGTACCAGCTGAAATACACACAACCTCCCATTCATAGAGGCACCAGCTGAAATACACACAACCTCCCATTCATAGAGGTACCAGCTGAAATACACACAACCTCCCATTCATAGAGGTACCAGCTGAAATACACACAACCTCCCATTCATAGAGGTACCAGCTGAAATACACACAACCTCCCATTCATAGAGGTACCAGCTGAAATACACACAACCTCCCATTCATAGAGGTACCAGCTGAAATACACACAACCTCCCATTCATAGAGGTACCAGCTGAAATACACACAACCTCCCATTCATAGAGGTACCAGCTGAAATACACACAACCTCCCATTCATAGAGGTACCAGCTGAAATACACACAACCTCCCATTCATAGAAGTACCAGCTGAAATACACACAACCTCCCATTCATAGAGGTACCAGCTGAAATACACACAACCTCCCATTCATAGAGGTACCAGCTGAAATACACACAACCTCCCATTCATAGAGGTACCAGCTGAAATACACACAACCTCCCATTCATAGAGGTACCAGCTGAAATACACACAACCTCCCATTCATAGAGGTACCAGCTGAAATACACACAACCTCCCATTTATAGAGGTACCACCTGAATTGCAGTGTTTGGCTTACATCTAAACGATTGCTTACATCTAAACGATTACCAAGACAAGTTGGATCGATTATATCAATTATTCCCTCCCTCAATCCAATTCGGAATATCAACATATCCAACATCCAATGGACAGCCTTGATACTATCAGAGGAAAATAGGTTAATGCTAGGATTATTATCATGGGTGATTTAAACAATGTTCATGTGTCTGGACTTAATGGGAATGGATGGAATACAACCCCTTGTTAACATTCCAACAAGACAGAATGCCATCCTTGACTTTTATAATACCCCCTAACAACAATGAGTATGTTTACATGCACACAAATTATTCAATATTAAACTGAATAAGGCCGATTATGCATTAGTCACATAAACACATTAGTCTGCTTATCTTAACCGGTGTACGGTGAAAATCAAAGTAAGCATATGTGCCGATTAAAATGCAATGGTATTCTGAGCAATCTTTCTAATTAGGACATGTAAATATCTTAATCGGCATCCCAGCGGTGTGTTTCATCTGCGCTTGTGCCAGCACCTGTAGTGCAAGTCTCCCTCTTGGCATTGAGAGAAATCCAAGAGCGTGCAAAGCTGTCATAAAGGCAAAGGGTGGCTACTTTGAAGAATCTAAAATCTAAAATATATTTAGATTTTTTTAACACTTTTTTGGTTACTACATGATTCCATATGTGTTATTTAATAGTTTTGATGTCTTCACTATTATTCTATGAATGTAGAAAATAGTAACAATAAAGAAAAAACCTTTAATGAGTAGGTGTGTCCAAACTTTGACTGGTACTGAATACAGTTGAAGTCTGAAGTTTACATACACCTTAGCCAAATACCGTACATTTAAACTCAGTTTTTCACAATTCCTGACATTTAATCAGAGTAAAAATTCCCTGTCTTAGGTCAGTTAGGATCACAACTTTATTTTAAGAATGTGAAATGTCAGAATAATAGCAGAGAGAATTATTTATTTCAGCTTTTATTTCTTTCATCACATTCCCAGTTGGTCGGAAGTTTACATACACTCAATTAGTATTTGGTAGCATTGCCTTTCATTTCTTTAACTTGGGTCAAACGTTTTGGGTAGACTTCCAAAAGCTTCCCACAATAAGTTGGGTGAATTTTGGCCCATTCCTCCTGACACAGCTGGTGTAACTGAGTCAGGTTTATAGGCCTCCTTGCTCGCACACGCTTTTTCAGTTCTGCCCACAGATTTTCTATAGGATTGATGTCAGGGCTTTGTGATGGCCACTCCAACACCTTGACTTTGTTGTCCTTCAGCCATTTTGCCACAACGTTGGAACTATGCTTGGTGTCATGGTCCATTTGGAAGACCCATTTGCGACCAAGCTTTAAATTCCTGACTGATGTCTTGAGATGTTGCTTCAATATATCCACATAATTTTCCTACCTCATGATGTCATCTATTTTGTGAAGTGCACCAGTCCCTCCTGCAGCAAAGCACCCCCACAAAATGATGCTGCCACCCCGGTGCTTCACGGTTGGGATGGTGTTCTTCGGCTTGCAAGCCTCCCCCTTTCTCCTCCAAACATAACGATGGTCATTTTGGACAAACAGTTCTAATTTTGTTTCATCAGATGAGAGGACATTTCTCCAAAAAGTACAATCTTTGTCCCCATGTGCAGTTGCAAATTGTAGTCTGGCTTTTTTATGGCGGTTTTGGAGCAGTGGCTTCTTCCTTGCTGAGCAGCCTTTCAGGTTATGACGATATAGATCTCATTTCACTGTGGATATACTGTAGATACTTTTGTACCTGTTTCCTCCAGCGTCTTCACAAAGTCCTTTGCTGTTGTTCTGGGATTGATTTTCACTTTTTTCACACCAAAGTATGTTCATCTCTAGGAGACAGAACGCGTCTCCTTCCTGAGCGTTATGACGGCTGCGTGGCCCCATGGAGTTTATACTTGCGTACTATTGTTTGTACTGATGAACGTGGTACCTTCAGGCATTTGGAAATTGCTCCCAAGGATGAACCAGACTTGTTGAGGTCTAAAAAAAATGTCTGAGGTCTTGGCTGATTTCTTTTGATTTTCCCATGACGTCAAGCAAAGAGGTACTGAGTTTGAAGGTAGGCCTTGAAATACATCCACAGGTACACCTCCAATTGACTCAAATTATGTCAATTAGCCTATCAGAAGCTTCTAAAGCCATTACATCATTTTCTGGAATTTTCCAAGCTGTTTAAAGGCACAGTCAACTTAGTGTATGTAAACTTCTGACTCACTGGAATTGTGATACAGTGAATTATAAGTGAAATAATCTGTCTGTAAATAATTGTTGGAAAAATTACTTGTGTCATGCACAAAGTAGATGTCCTAACCGACTTGCCAAAACTATAGTTTATTAACAAGAAATTTGTGGAGTGGTTGAAAAACTAGTTTTAATGACTCCAACCTAAGTAAGTGTATGTAAACTTCCAACTTCAACTGTATGTACATACTTTCTACTCATCTACCAATAGGTGCCCTTCTCTGCGGGCATTACAAAACCTCCCTGGTGTTTGTGGTTGAATCTGTGTTTGAAATTCAGATAATTGTACAGAGATACAGCGATGAGGTAGGCATTCAAAAATCATGTTAAACACTATTACTGCACACAGAGTGAATCCATGCAACTTATTATGTTGTTTTGCAATCTCCTGATCTTATTTAGACTTGCCATACTTATTGACTCAAGACATTTCAGCTTTTCATTTTTAATTCATTTGTACAAATTTCTAAAAACATAACTCCACTTTGACATTATGGGTTGTTGTATCTAGTCCAGTGACAAACTATCTCCATTTAATCCATTTTAAATGCAGGTTGTAACGCAACTAAATGAGGAAAAACATATTGACCCATGTTTTCCCCTCAAGGCCCCCAATATAAGCCAGATCATTTTGCGCAAAAAAAAAAACTAAAACAAGTTAGACAGTCCCACTAGGCAAAAAAATGATTTGTTTGGCAATCTCAAGGCCCTCAATTTGGAGACATGTTGGCTATAACCAAGCATAACGCACGCGCCGCGGTTAGAAGAGAATGACTTGTATGATTTCAACTATTTTATTGTCAGTGGCCTTATCTCTGCGGTCCCGTAATTACATACCAGTCTACTCTTCAGAAGCAGTCTGTGAAATTAAAAAAATAACCAAAAGAAACAGCCTACTTAAACAAGTTAACTGCATTTGGATAAGCAAACGTCAGATAAAACTACAGCAGGGTACACCAACTGGCCCACGGGTGATTTTTGTTTGCCCCCCCAAGTGTTTTTGTTGTTGACATTAAACACTGTAAAAACACCAGCAAATCAGCTCCAAGAGATTTTAATTTTGGAAATGTGTTCCCAATGTATTCCTTGCATAATAGAGCGGTAGATGTGATCGTATACATATGTAAGCAAGGTTTGAAATGATTATTTTTGGGCGGTCAACCCCCCCCCCCCCCCTCTCAAAAAGAAAATAAAAATAAAGACAAAAAGCATTATAGGCCTAAACGAATATGTTCGATATCCTTATAACTCTGTTGTCATTATCAATAACTTAATCAGCAGTTAGTCTACAACAGTGAGTTTTAACGTTTGAGAGGTCCTAGGACGAGCGTAAACATTTCTCTCTCCGAGTTCGTTTGTTAATCGCAACAAAGACTCCAACATAAACAGCCATGGGATAACTTTTATCTGTTCCAGGCAAATTCAGCTTGTTTCTTTGTACCGATAACATTATCAATTTACCTGATTTGAGTTATTGACGGGATCCCGACAATAGTCTTTCCCAACTCGACTGGCCTTCGGACACGCTTGTTGATTAAAATTTCCGGATCATTATCGCAAAAAAGTGGATGATTCTCGGTGTATTACAATGGACCTGAGGATCAGCACACAAGGAAAAAAGTTCCAATGTAATTTTTACATCACATCCCGCTTCCGGCCCATAGAGGGAGAAGGAGGTGCGACCATGGGCGCAACATGGGCTCATGCGCACGGTCGAGATTTGGGATATTTGTCTAGGCTATATGACTCCTGTTCCGTTAGGCACTGGAGCACGCATTTTAAGGCAAATTCACGTGATAAATGTAGGCCTAACCTAAACCTATACTAATCAAGTTTGAGGCCAGTTTCCCTAAATTCCCTAAAATCAGTGATGCCTCTGATGTCATCCCATATTATGGGATGGGGGGTCAAGTGTTTCTAACTAACCTTCTAATCTAGAATAGCCTCAATCATAATCCCTAATCTTCCATTAACGACACAGAGAGCCCTTTTCAAAATGACTCTGTCATGGCAACCAACCTACAGACGTAGGACCTTAATTTAATCATTTATTTTAAGCAGGAAATGCAAACGTGTGATGCATCTAAGTTTTTAAAAAGATTCTGAAGTTTGCAATTTCCACTTTAAAATGACAAATTTGTATGAACCCCATTAATTTCTGTTAATTATAATCTACATAATAATTCAAATTTCCTGTGGCTGGAGGATTATTTTCCTGCTGTAGCAAACTGGCTCAAATTTAGATCCTACACCTGTACTGTATAGACCCGCTCTGAGTGTCCAGAAACCCCACTTCCAGTCTAGGCCAGCTGTCCAATAAAATCCTACTTGTCATCATCAGAGTGCACCTTGTCAGTGTTTATTTGGAATTGCTCTCTAACATTGCATTCAAATTAAATTCAGAGTTTAGCCAAAGATAGCAGTGCTGGAAATGTTTAATAGCTTTTCACAATGAAACGAAATCAAATCAAATCAAATGAATAGCCCCAACCAACAATACACATTACATTATGAGTGAAGGTTGTTGAACACAGTCACAGTCTCAAGAACTTTAGTGATGGAGCCTATAGGTGAGGGATATGTTTTTTGCAGCCCCATTTAATAAAACTTCCTTCCTGGATTGGCACCCTACCAGAATGCAATCACACGACTAGAGTAGACAACATGAGTTATCTGGAACACAATAAGTGTTTTGTTTTTGTTCATTGCTAAATGCAATTATTTTGATGTGAGGTTGTCCCTTATTAAATCTGCTTAGGTTAGTGCTGATCTATGATCAGGTCTCCCCTGTTCATGTAATCGTATTCATTATGATCCAAAAGGTGAAACTGATCCTAGATCAGATCAGCACTCATACTCTGAGATGCTTTATGTACTGTGTATAGGCCCTGGTAAACAAAACAAAAACGTTGTAGAAGTGTCGCGTCCACTTTGAACAGCAGAGGACAGTATAACCTAACAGCAAAGGAGATTCAAACTCTGTAACCCATGAAGTGTTTTCTTCCTCCACTCCCACGTCTCCACATGCCGTGTCATGAGGTTTCCCCTCAGGGATGATGTAATAACCATCTCCACATGTTTGGTTTTTTTGTTGTTGATGATTGGTTCCCCTAAAAAACGCACAGGGCCTAGAAGATGGAAACACCCAGCACTGAGTGGAAGAATACAGTACACAACATCACTAGTAAACAGTGGTATTTATTTCTACTCATTGAGACCACAAGAGCAAAAGATAAGACATTTCGTCCGTCGTCTTGGTGGGGGAACACACTGAACCGTTCAGGGGAAGGAATATGCCTATTTGATGTCCTGTTTCAGTTATGTATTATGATCTGAATCCTACATTGAATAAATGTTGCCTCTAGGAAGAATAAGGATTGCAATATTGAAAGAAATTATTGGCCTGTACCAAACAGATTGGACTCCAAACTGGTAACAAGGTGGTAACAAGGTGGTAACAGGGTGGTAACAGGGTGGTAACAAGGCGGTAACAGGGTGGTAACAGGGTGGTAACAGGGTGGTAACAAGGGGGTAACAGGGTGGTAACAGGGTGGTAACAAGGTGGTAACAAGGGGGTAACAGGGTGGTAACAGGGTGGTAACAAGGGGGTAACAAGGTGGTAACAAGGTAGTAACAGGGTGGTAACAGGGTGGTAACCGGGTGGTAACAGGGTGGTAACAGGGTGGTAACCGGGTGGTAACAAGGGGGTAACAAGGTGGTAACAGGGTGGTAACAGGGTGGTAGCAGGGTGGTAACAGGGTGGTAACAAGGGGGTAACAAGGGGGTAACAAGGGGGTAACAAGGTGGTAACAGGGTGGTAACAGGGTGGTAGCAGGGTGGTAACAAGGTGGTAACAGGGTGGTAACAAGGTGGTAACAAGGTGGTAACAGGATATTAAATGGGTAGTTCACCTAAATGACAGAATGTTGGTTTCCGTACCCTGATAGCAGGCTAAGATAGACAGCATCATTGATTAGGTGTTGTTTACCTGGCCACTGTCTCCAAAATGTTCATCTGTGTGCCAAAAAACAATGCAAGTCAATATCCCGATAATCATTTGTTGTTTTTCATGTCCAAATCATCCAAAAGTGTCCTAAATTGATTGTAGTGTAGCTCAATATGGCTACTTAAAGATGATTTGGGCATGAAATGTGAAAACTGCTAATATGTAAATAACAGATAAGTACAATCTTAAAACAGACTGTAAAATAAACAGTTTATAATTAATAATGTCAAATTCAAAACAGCATTACTCATGATCCTTTCATCAGTTACGCAGAAAGTATGACGTTTCCAGGATGACAAAATTGACGTTATGCGGATTGCATGAGGACAGAGGTTCAGTGCTACTAGATTGTGGCAAGAAACCTAGTAATGTCAGATTTAGAGTAATTTACATGGAACTTCCTATGAGTTACATCACAGTGTTACATCACTGACTGGCTTCTGTTGTCACAGCGTAAAATGTAGATCAGATTAGGCCTTCACAGCAGCAGTCGCTCGGTGAATTTATACAGTTGAGTCATATTTCATAGGGATTTTCAGGTTAGTTAATTGTGATACAGTATTACAGTCCATTCTTAATTATTCGAAGGGCAATATCTGAGGTATGCATCTGCATCATATCTTCTGACAAATCAGAACACAGTCCAGGAAGGAAAGACTTTCTGCCTATCACATTAGGATCAGAACATTTGTGGTAGTAGATCATAGATCTAGAGCTGAAATCTAGCATCATGGGAAATCCTGCACCCTCTGATCACTTGCAGTTTTTGGGCGTCCCAGCTCTCTCAATGTGATTCCTTCAGCTGTCGTATTTACTTTCTGGAGAAGATAACGGCGGATAATGGTGGATAATGGTGGATAATGGTGGATACTGAGGATAATGGTGGATAATGGTGGTTAATGGTGTATAACGGCGGATAATGGTGGATAATGGTGGATAACGGTGGATAATGGTGGATAACGGTGGATAGTGGTGGATAATTGTGGATAATGGTGGATAATGGTGGATAACGGTGGATAATGGTGGATAATGGTGGATAATGGTGGATAAAGGTGGTGTCTAAATGCCTCGTCAGCTGTAGCCCTCCTAGTTGAACACAGGCCTACTACGGGCCACTGTTGACCACATGGTCTTCACAGCACAACCTCTCTTGATGTAGAGGTGTTATGTTATTTGTTACCTGGCATGATGACTCCTTGTTGTCCCCAGGCCACCTGGCCGTGCTGCTGCTCCAGTTTCAACTGTTCTGCCTGCGGCTATGGAACCCTGACCTGTTCACTGTGATTACCATTATTTGACCATGCTGGTCATTTATGAACATTTGAACATCTTGGCCATGTTCTGTTATAATCTCCACCCGGCACAGCCAGAAGAGGACTGGCTAACCCTCATAGCCTGGTTCCTCTCTAGGTTTTTTCCTAGGTTTTGGCCTTTCTAGGGAGTTTTTCCTAGCCACTGTGCTTCTACCCCTGCATTGCTTGCTGTTTGGTGTTTTAGGCTGGGTTTCTGTACAGCACTTTGAGATATCAGCTGATGTACGAAGGGCTATATAAATACATTTTATTTGATTTAATTTATTTGATCGTTTCAGATGATTAAATTGTTGTGAGTTCACCATTTAGACCGTTTAGTCGGTCTAGGTTAGAGTTAGGCCACTACCAGACACGATACATTATACGTTCCCATAACCTGTGCCATTCTACGTTCCCATAACCTGTGCCATTCTAAATGAACATAACCTGTGCCATTCTAAGTTACCATAACCTGTGCCATTCTAAGTTACCATAACCTTTTGCCATTCTACGTTAACATAACCTGTGCCATTCTAAGTTACCATAACCTGTGCCATTATAAGTTACCATAACCTGTGCCATTCTAAGTTACCATAACCTGTGCCATTCTAAGTTACCATAACCTGTGCCATTCTAAGTTACCATAACCTGTGCCATTATAAGTTACCATAACCTGTGCCATTATAAGTTACCATAACCTGTGCCATTCTAAGTTACCATAACCTGTGCCATTCTAAGTTACCATAACCTATGCCATTCTACGTTAACATAACCTGTGCCATTATAAGTTACCATAACCTGTGCCATTCTAAGTTACCATAACCTGTGCCATTATAAGTTACCATAACCTGTGCCATTCTAAGTTACCATAACCTGTGCCATTCTAAGTTACCATAACCTGTGCCATTCTAAGTTACCATAACTTTTGGAGATCTTTTTACTGAGAAGACTTTGTGAGCGTGACACACATGCCAATCATTGTTGACCACATCCTTTCATAATGGAATGTGATGGAATGTAAGAAAGAGGAAGTGCTCTGACTTCTAAAGTTGCTGTTGGTCACAGGCCGACTATAGTCCCCTGCACAGCTTTCCCATTAGGCTGGGCTGGGTGTGTTCATGAGGGAGTGTTTTCATAAAGAATAATACAATGGCATGAGTGATAGGGAGCGATGAGAATGTATTGCATCGATACTGAACTTCTCACTGGAGGCCAAATTTCTTTGACTGACTTGCAAACTAAAAGGTTTAGTCACGTCTCAAACAATTTCAAGAATGAACATCAGAAATGTCAAGAAGCAATAATTGACCATTTTATTATCTGATTAAGTGACACACCTTTGGCACAACATTAACTATTCTTATTGCCTTTAAGAAAATATTAACATAGCATTCTCACACTACCATTATACAAACCATTTTGTTCATACCATAATGAACTATACAGGAAGCAGCCCAACAGGGATTTTCTAGCATACAAGCCCATTGTTTACCAGACCATTTTTTCTCAACGATTTATTTTTCCTTGTCACTCCTATTATTATTATTATTATTATATATATATTTTTTAAAGTCACTTTGCACAACTTTACATAAGTCCTATTGACTAGACCAGACAATCTGGCCTGTCTGTCCCTGCTGTCCAATATGAACAATAGTCCACATCCAACATCAGGGATGGTGTTCTGTTAGATACTATAATCAGACAAACATGCCTAACTAAACTTGATGCAGCAGATTACCGTGTTACCTAGGGCCAACGTAACTGTCTGCAGTAGGATAGCATGTTACCTAGGGCCACTGTTACTGTCTGCAGTAGGATACCGTGTTACCTAGGGCCACTGTTACTGTCTGCAGTAGGATACCGTGTTACCTAGGGCCACTGTTACTGTCTGCAGTAGGATACTGTGTTACCTAGGGCCAACATTACTGTCTGCAGTAGGATACTGTGTTACCTAGGGCTAACGTTACTGTCTGCAGTAGGATACCGTTACTGTCTGCAGTAGGATACCGTTACTGTCTGCAGTAGGATACCGTGTTACCTATGGCCACTGTTACTGTCTGCAGTAGGATACCGTGTTACCTAGGGCCACTGTTACTGTCTGCAGTAGGATACCGTGTTACCTAGGGCCACTGTTACTGTCTGCAGTAGGATACCGTGTTACCTAGGGCCACTGTTACTGTCTGCAGTAGGATACCGTGTTACCTAGGGCCACTGTTACTGTCTACAGTAGGATTCCGTGTTACCTAGGGCCACTGTTACTGTCTGCAGTAGGATACCGTGTTACCTAGGGCCACTGTTACTGTCTGCAGTAGGATACCGTGTTACCTAGGGCCACTGTTACTGTCTGCAGTAGGATACCGTGTTACCTAGGGCCAACTTTACTGTCTGCAGTAGGATATGTGTTACCTAGGGCCACGGTTACTGTCTGCAGTAGGATATCGTGTTACCTAGGGCCACGGTTACTGTCTGCAGTAGGATACCGTGTTACCTAGCGCTAGGCTACCGTTACTGTCTGCAGTAGGATACCGTGTTACCTAGGGCCACTGTTACTGTCTGCAGTAGGATACCGTGTTACCTAGGGCCACTGTTACTGTCTGCAGTAGGATACCGTGTTACCTAGGGCCACTGTTACTGTCTGCAGTAGGATACCGTGTTACCTAGGGCCACTGTTACTGTCTACAGTAGGATTCCGTGTTACCTAGGGCCACTGTTACTGTCTGCAGTAGGATACCGTGTTACCTAGGGCCACTGTTACTGTCTGCAGTAGGATACCGTGTTACCTAGGGCCACTGTTACTGTCTGCAGTAGGATACCGTGTTACCTAGGGCCAACTTTACTGTCTGCAGTAGGATATGTGTTACCTAGGGCCACGGTTACTGTCTGCAGTAGGATATCGTGTTACCTAGGGCCACGGTTACTGTCTGCAGTAGGATACCGTGTTACCTAGCGCTAGGCTACCGTTACTGTCTGCAGTAGGATACCGTGTTACCTAGGGCCACTGTTACTGTCTGCAGTAGGATACCGTGTTACCTAGGGCCAACGTTACTGTCTGCAGTAGTATACCGTGTTACCTAGGGCCACCGTTACGGTCTGCAGTAGGATACCGTTACTGTCTACAGTAGGATACCGTGTTACCTAGGGCCACTGTTACTGTCTGCAGTAGGATACTGTGTGTTACCTAGGGCCACTGTTACTGTCTGCAGTAGGATACCGTGTTACCTTGGGCCACGGTTACTGTCTGCAGTAGGATACTGTGTTACCTAGGGCCACGGTTACTGTCTGCAGTAGGATATCGTGTTACCTAGGGCCACTGTTACTGTCTACAGTAGGATACCGTTACTGTCTGCAGTAGGATATTGTGTTACCTAGGGCCACGGTTACTGTCTGCAGTAGGATACCGTTACTGTCTGCAGTAGGATAACGTGTTACCTAGGGCCACGGTTACTGTCTGCAGTAGGATACCGTTACTGTCTGCAGTAGGATATCGTGTTACCTAGGGCCACGGTTACTGTCTGCAGTAGGATACCGTTACTGTCTGCAGTAGGATATCGTATTACCTAGGGCCGCTGTTACTGCTTGTCTCCCCATTGTGGTCAAATGCATCATTAATGTTGAATGTTTTAAAATGTGACAAAACAACATTTGTGTAAAAGACCCTGCTGTGTATTATAGTGCACACTGCTGTGTATTGTAGTGTAACAGACATCACACTGCTGTGTATTGTAGTGTAACAGACATCACACTGCTGTGTATTGTAGTGTAACAGACAACACACTACTGTGTATTGTAGTGTAACAGACAACACACTACTGTGTATTGTAGTGTAACAGACATCACACTACTGTGTATTATAGTGTAACAGACATCACACTACTGTGTATTATAGTGTAACAGACATCACACTACTGTGTATTGTAGTGTAACAGACATCACACTACTGTGTATTATAGTGTAACAGACATCACACTACTGTGTATTATAGTGCACACTGCTGTGTATTATAGTGTAACAGACATCACACTACTGTGTATTGTAGTGTAACAGACAACACACTACTGTGTATTGTAGTGTAACAGACATCACACTACTGTGTATTATAGTGTAACAGACAACACACTACTGTGTATTATAGTGTAACAGACATCACACTACTGTGTATTGTAGTGTAACAGACAACACACTACTGTGTATTGTAGTGTAACAGACATCACACTACTGTGTATTATAGTGTAACAGACATCACACTACTGTGTATTATAGTGTAACAGACATCACACTACTGTGTATTGTAGTGTAACAGACATCACACTACTGTGTATTACAGTGTAACAGACAACACACTACTGTGTATTATAGTGTAACAGACATCACACTACTGTGTATTATAGTGCACACTGCTGTGTATTGTAGTGTAACAGACATCACACTACTGTGTATTGTAGTGTAACAGACATCACACTACTGTGTATTGTAGTGTAACAGACATCACACTACTGTGTATTGTAGTGTAACATACATCACACTACTGTGTATTATAGTGTAACAGACATCACACTGCTGTGTATTGTAGTGTAACAGACAACACACTACTGTGTATTGTAGTGTAACAGACATCACACTACTGTGTATTATAGTGTAACAGACAACACACTACTGTGTATTATAGTGTAACAGACATCACACTACTGTGTATTGTAGTGTAACAGACAACACACTACTGTGTATTGTAGTGTAACAGACATCACACTACTGTGTATTATAGTGTAACAGACATCACACTACTGTGTATTATAGTGTAACAGACATCACACTACTGTGTATTGTAGTGTAACAGACATCACACTACTGTGTATTACAGTGTAACAGACAACACACTACTGTGTATTATAGTGTAACAGACATCACACTACTGTGTATTATAGTGCACACTGCTGTGTATTGTAGTGTAACAGACATCACACTACTGTGTATTGTAGTGTAACAGACATCACACTACTGTGTATTGTAGTGTAACAGACATCACACTACTGTGTATTGTAGTGTAACATACATCACACTACTGTGTATTATAGTGTAACAGACATCACACTGCTGTGTATTGTAGTGTAACAGACATCACACTACTGTGTATTATAATGTAATAGACATCACACTACTGTGTATTATAGTGTAACAGACATCACACTGCTGTGTCTTATAGTGTAACAGACATCACACTACTGTGTATTATAGTGTAACAGACATCACACTACTGTGTATTATAATGTAATAGACATCACACTACTGTGTATTATAGTGTAACAGACATCACACTACTGTGTATTATAGTGTAACAGACAACACACTACTGTGTATTATGGTGTAACAGACATCACACTACTGTGTATTATAGTGCACACTGCTGTGTATTATAGTGTAACAGACATCACACTGCTGTGTATTGTAGTGTAACAGACATCACACTACTGTGTATTGTAGTGTAACAGACATCACACTACTGTGTATTGTAGTGTAACAGACATCACACTACTGTGTATTGTAGTGTAACAGACTTCACACTACTGTGTATTGTAGTGTAACAGACATCACACTACTGTGTATTATAGTGTAACAGACATCACACTACTGTGTATTATAGTGCACACTGCTGTGTATTGTAGTGTAACAGACATCACACTACTGTGTATTGTAGTGTAACAGACATCACACTACTGTGTAATGTAGTGTAACAGACATCACACTACTGTGTATTGTAGTGTAACAGACATCACACTACTGTGTATTGTAGTGTAACAGACATCACACTACTGTGTATTGTAGTGTAACAGACATCACACTACTGTGTATTGTAGTGTAACAGACATCACACTACTGTGTATTGTAGTGTAACAGACATCACACTACTGTGTATTATAGTGTAACAGACATCACACTACTGTGTATTATAGTGCACACTGCTGTGTATTGTAGTGTAACAGACATCACACTACTGTGTATTGTAGTGCAACAGACATCACACTACTGTGTATTGTAGTGTAACAGACATCACACTACTGTGTATTGTAGTGTAACAGACATCACACTACTGTGTATTATAGTGTAACAGACATCACACTGCTGTGTATTATAGTGTAACAGACATCACACTGCTGTGTATTGTAGTGTAACAGACATCACACTACTGTGTATTGTAGTGTAACAGACATCACACTACTGTGTATTACAGTGTAACAGACATCACACTGCTGTGTCTTATAGTGTAACAGACATCACACTACTGTGTATTATAGTGTAACAGACATCACACTACTGTGTATTATAATGTAATAGACATCACACTACTGTGTATTATTGTGTAACAGACATCACACTACTGTGTATTATAGTGTAACAGACAACACACTACTGTGTATTATAGTGTAACAGACATCACACTACTGTGTATTATAGTGTAACAGACATCACACTACTGTGTATTATCGTGCACACTGCTGTGTATTATAGTGTAACAGACATCACACTACTGTGTATTGTAGTGTAACAGACATCACACTACTGTGTATTGTAGTGTAACAGACATCACACTACTGTGTATTGTAGTGTAACAGACTTCACACTACTGTGTATTGTAGTGTAACAGACATCACACTACTGTGTATTATAGTGTAACAGACATCACACTACTGTGTATTGTAGTATAACAGACATCACACTACTGTGTATTGTAGTGTAACAGACATCACACTACTGTGTATTATAGTGTAACAGACATCACACTACTGTGTATTATAGTGTAACAGACATCACACTACTGTGTATTGTAGTGTAACAGACATCACACTACTGTGTATTGTAGTGTAACAGACATCACACTACTGTGTATTGTAGTGTAACAGACTTCACACTACTGTGTATTGTAGTGTAACAGACATCACACTACTGTGTATTATAGTGTAACAGACATCACACTACTGTGTATTATAGTGCACACTGCTGTGTATTGTAGTGTAACAGACATCACACTACTGTGTATTGTAGTGTAACAGACATCACACTACTGTGTAATGTAGTGTAACAGACATCACACTACTGTGTATTGTAGTGTAACAGACATCACACTACTGTGTATTGTAGTGTAACAGACATCACACTACTGTGTATTGTAGTGTAACAGACATCACACTACTGTGTATTGTAGTGTAACAGACATCACACTACTGTGTATTGTAGTGTAACAGACATCACACTACTGTGTATTATAGTGTAACAGACATCACACTACTGTGTATTATAGTGCACACTGCTGTGTATTGTAGTGTAACAGACATCACACTACTGTGTATTGTAGTGCAACAGACATCACACTACTGTGTATTGTAGTGTAACAGACATCACACTACTGTGTATTGTAGTGTAACAGACATCACACTACTGTGTATTATAGTGTAACAGACATCACACTGCTGTGTATTATAGTGTAACAGACATCACACTGCTGTGTATTGTAGTGTAACAGACATCACACTACTGTGTATTGTAGTGTAACAGACATCACACTACTGTGTATTATAGTGTAACAGACATCACACTGCTGTGTCTTATAGTGTAACAGACATCACACTACTGTGTATTATAGTGTAACAGACATCACACTACTGTGTATTATAATGTAATAGACATCACACTACTGTGTATTATAGTGTAACAGACATCACACTACTGTGTATTATAGTGTAACAGACAACACACTACTGTGTATTATAGTGTAACAGACATCACACTACTGTGTATTATAGTGTAACAGACATCACACTACTGTGTATTATCGTGCACACTGCTGTGTATTATAGTGTAACAGACATCACACTACTGTGTATTGTAGTGTAACAGACATCACACTACTGTGTATTGTAGTGTAACAGACATCACACTACTGTGTATTGTAGTGTAACAGACTTCACACTACTGTGTATTGTAGTGTAACAGACATCACACTACTGTGTATTATAGTGTAACAGACATCACACTACTGTGTATTGTAGTATAACAGACATCACACTACTGTGTATTGTAGTGTAACAGACATCACACTATTGTGTATTATAGTGTAACAGACATCACACTACTGTGTATTATAGTGTAACAGACATCACACTACTGTGTATTGTAGTGTAACAGACATCACACTACTGTGTATTGTAGTGTAACAGACATCACACTACTGTGTATTATAGTGTAACAGACATCACACTACTGTGTATTATAGTGTAACAGACATCACACTGCTTTCTTACCAGTATCACTTCCTCCCTGACCAGATTTAACCAAGACTGGATCTCAAAGCCTCTGTTTTGCAAACTCACGTGTCCGTCCCCCCCCCCCCGCTTGACAAGGTCTTGTCCAGCTATGCCACCCGAAAATCTGGCAAAACTTTAAGATGATTCATTTCCTATTTGAATGATCTGAAAAATCATATAATGAATATTCTGAGAATTAGTGTATATATATATATATATATATATATATATATATTCTCTTTTTACACTAGGATTATGACTCTCACACTCAACAATACATGACAGTATGAGAATATATGGTCATTATCAGTCCTCCATAGAACTCTGCATTTCCTCCCATGTTGTGCAAAAGTACATAGGAATCTCTCCACTAATCTCTCTGCACACACCCTCCCTTTATGCAAGTTGAGACACTTCTTCTCAGATACTTTACACCCTCCTTCCTGGGGAACTTTTCTGTTAATCGGCTTCCTCTCCCTGCTGTCTCTCACCCCCACCCCCCCCTCCCCCTCCCCCAGGAAGGAGGGTGTAACTCTTCTCTTCCTCTCCAGTTTCTATCCAATGGACCGCCTTGAATCTTTTTGTATTCTAGAGAGGAGTGAGTCACAGCGTTGGAATGCCAGTTGATTTGAATTGAGAGGGTTAATGGAGTGGAGGAGGGTTCGGGATAAAGTGGGGGCAGTCCTGTCTGTGTAAGATCTATCACGCAACAGGAAGCAATGCAGGGAGTTTCCGTAATCAACGACCTCTCTTCCCCCATGTAAAGACGTGGGCAGCGAGCCACAACTTCCGATGGGCCAACTGCTTCTGTGTAACAGCTGCAAACACTGACATTTTCATATCACGGTTGGGGGGTCAATTCCAATTGTGAAGTCAGTCAATTCATGAAGTGATTTTAATTTGTTAAATTCCAAAATGGAAAAAAACGTTTGAAATAAAATCACTTCTCCTTTTCAGTTTATTGAGAAATTATTGAAAATAAATGTATTTGAACTAACTTAAATTTGAATTGACCAGATTCGTGCCCCACTCACGTCGTTGCAGTAACTTGAACTGTCTCTGTCTCACACGCACACATTTAGGTAACCCGAGGTTAGAAAAATATGTGTGTGTGTGTGTGTGTGTGTGTGTGTGTGTGTGTGTTGTGTGTGTGTGTGTGTTGTGTGTGTGTGTGTGTGTGTGTGTGTGTGTGTGTGTGTGTGTGTGTGTGTGTGTGTGTGTGTGTGTGTGTGTGTGTGTGTGTGTTTTCTCAT
>NC_048570.1:7791022-7813522 GCF_013265735.2 Oncorhynchus mykiss
CTAAACTATGGAACTATTTCCTGTGGATAGGTGGGTTACTGCTACACAGTGGCCTATTGTATGTTTAAACAAATGTGCCCATCTATAAAATTGGTACTGGAAATTAATTAGTCCACAGCCTGATTATAATGGTTTTAATTATGCCATTGGTTGTCATAAAACGTCGTATTTTGAATGTCAATGAGAAAAGAGACAATATGAACATTTCAGAAAGTTTTTATTTCCTTCTTTAAATAACAAATCATTAGCACATTATAAATAAATAACAAGTTAAATAATTCACTTAATAGAATATTCTTCATTAATAAATAGGTTAACAAAATATTAGTCTCAATATCAAGTACTAGGCTTTCACAAAGTAAATCATTGTATTACAAATATTACTTCAATATTGTAGGCCTATACGTTTTGGCCTTGCAGGCTACGAACATGTGAGGGTGTGAAGTTTGACTTCTACAGTACATCATTACAAATGTGAACCTAAAATATATAATTCAAGTTTTTCTATATTCAAGTTTGAGTCCAGTATTGTAACAGTCAGTTCTTCAAAATTGTCCCATTAGTGACATGTTCTTTTGTTCGCTTCACTCTCCAAATACAGCAGCTAATGTAGGCTACTCTGGTGAGGCTTCAGCGAGCGTCCTAGTGAATCAGCTCCGGGCATGTCAGCGCCCAGGTCCGAGGCAGCTCGACACCTTTCTCGAAACCAAAAGCCATTGAACCAGGCTCCGTCTTAATGTCAAGTCATTAGCTGGGGGAAAAAAACAGTTCAGTTCTTTTAATTCTCGGATCCCAGTCTGTGATAAACTGCCGGGTAGAGGAAGGCTACGACGTAGCCGTTCCTTGTGCTCTGCCTGTGCATGCGATTCATCTCGCCATCCCAGCAGGGACACGTCGTATTGACCAGCTTGCTCCAGATGTTGTCACTCTGCTCACCAACAAGTTGATCTTGATGATTGACAGCTGAGAGCTCGGTGGAGACACCGTCTGTGAGTTGACGCGCCTGTTCCTCTGCTGACTGGAATGGTAGTACCTTGTAATACGCCTCCTCGTGTGCCTCGACGGGAAGGCTCTCGGCGCTGATCGGTGTCTCGATGCAAGCGTCCTCGGTGTAGATCTGCAGGAACAGTACCAGGCACAGAGCAACGAGCCAGCGCTTGGCAGCGCTCTTCTCGGCAGGTGGAAGGTATTTTCGGACATTGGCTGGGTACTGTACCCGGGTGTTCTTCCTTCGCTGGCGCACTGCTGTGTAGCGTTGTGGCTCTTGAGCTGGGATTCGCTCAAATGTGAAGATTTCTGGCTCTTTGCTCCGCGGCATCGCCCTGTAAGCGAACTGTCCTTGATAATTATTTGTCGGAATTGACAATACCAAACTATTTGATCGTGTATACATCTTTCTTGTTTCTCGAGTTCTCTTTCTCGTGTAGTTGTCGTTCGTTGAATGATTTTTCTACCCGTGGCGCACAGGTTTATATAGCCTATTCTAGTTTTAACTACTTTTTAGATACGCCCATACGGATAGAAGCCACACCCAAAGTGTGAGCCAACGCTCTCACATTGCTCAAGGAGAAAAGTACAATTTAAATCGTTTTCTGTATTTTAATATTGTATATACCTATAGTTCGTGTTGTTTTATCCAAAAACATGCCATGCGTAATTATTTCAAGTCAGCAAATAATATCAATAGCTACATGTAGATGTTTTTTTTTTTTTAGGTCCCATAATTTGTGTTGATAAAGGTTTTTAAATGTATCTATATTTGATCAAGCACATGGACAGCGATGGATAGTAACCACGGTGAGAGCAATATAATAGGCGACAATAATAACGACAATAACAGACTAATAGCAACAACAACAACAATAATAACATTAATAATAATACAATTGCTATCGAATGACCTGTAAAATATGTCATTAAGACCACACACAACTTTGTTTAATAATGGAGAATTTAGGCATGATGTGTTTACATCCTACACACACTAATTCATAGAATCAGCTAAAACAACAAAAAGGTTCTGGATGAAACCAAAATGGCTTTGAGTCTTGCTTCATATATGGCATCCCCTTTAAGGTTCTATATAGAATAGTGAATGAATTGTGCTTTAATGAATAAGGTAAGAAAATGGGGACTTGGACACAGTGCAACTCAGTATTGGCAACTCAACTGAAGTAGACCGCTAATTTGCCCCGCTGCTCTAGTACGTTCTCCTGTCTCTCTTTCAGAACACAATGTGTACGATAGTGGTTTTGGCTCTAGAAAATATTCACAAAATGTTTTTTTTTTCTATGTCAGACTGTAAGTAGCTACACCCTTCACTGTGAGTACACCCTTCACTGTGAGTACACCCTTCACTGTGAGTACACACTTCACTGTGAGTACACCCTACACTGTGAGTACACCCTTCACTGTGAGTACACACTTTACTGTGAGTACACCCTACACTGTGAGTACACCCTTCACTGTGAGTACATCCTACACTGTGAGTACAACCTTCACTGTGAGTACACCCTTCACTGTGAGTACACCCTTCACTGTGAGTACACCCTTCACTGTGAGTACACCCTTCACTGTGAGTACACACTTCACTGTGAGTACACCCTACACTGTGAGTACACACTTTACTGTGAGTACACCCTTCACTGTGAGTACACCCTACACTGTGAGTACAACCTTCACTGTGAGTACACCCTTCACTGTGAGTACACCCTTCACTGTGAGTACACCCTTCACTGTGAGTACACCCTTCACTGTGAGTACACACTTTACTGTGAGTACACCCTACACTGTGAGTACACCCTTCACTGTGAGTACACCCTACACTGTGAGTACAACCTTCACTGTGAGTACACCCTTCACTGTGAGTACACCCTTCACTGTGAGTACACCCTTCACTGTGAGTACACCCTTCACTGTGAGTACACCCTACACTGTGAGTACACCCTTCACTGTTAGTACACCCATCACTGTGAGTACACCCTTCACTGTGAGTACACCCTACACTGTGAGTACACCCTTCACTGTGAGTACACCCTTCACTGTGAGTACACCCTTCACTGTGAGTACACCCTTCACTGTGAGTACACCCTTCACTTGAATCACTCTATCAGAATAAGTATGCTAAAGTTAGGTACACTGTGCAAACATGGAGAAACCACGTTTCTTTTCCATACAGACACGTGTTTTTCATCCCTAATTGTTTTTCTAGCTGAATAATGTTGTAGCTAATTAAGAAGACAAGGACCCGTTGAAAGACCAGCGTGCTCTGCAGTGTAGACCCTCCTCGGCTGTCCAGACAATTTCAAGATCATTTGGAGTGAATAACAATTTCAAAGCTGGATTGAGTAGTTCAGTACAAGGGCAAGTTATTACATTTCAGGGGGTAGGGTGAAGTTACCCATAGACGCTGATCTTGGGTCAGTTTTGGATTCCCCCCACTAATGGCAGGCTGATCTCATACGGTAGACTAGACGTAACATAGTAAGCAAAATAGTATGTCTATGTGTCAGGGGAGAAGCTCCAGGTGGTATCTGATTTTAAGTACCTTGGCGTCATACTTGATTCCAACCTCTCTTTTTAAAAAGCATGTGAAAAAGGTAATTCAAATAACCAAGTTCAACCTAGTCAATTTCCAATTTATACGAAATTGTTTGACTACAGAGGTAGCAAAACTGTACTTCAAATCTATGATACTCCTCCACTTAACATATTGCTTGACTAGTTGGGCCCAAGCTAGCTGTACCACATTAAAATCCATTCAGTCTGTCTACAAACAGGCTCTCAAAGTGCTTGATATGAAGCCCAATAGCCATCATCACGTTACATCCTCAGAAAGCATGAGCTCCTAAGTTGGGAAAATCTTGCGCAATTCACCGATACATGTCTTGTATTCATGATCCTAAATGGCCTGGCTCCCCCTCCACTCAACAGAAAACACAAACATATGGCAGCAGATCCACAAGGTCTGCCATGAGAGGTGACTGTATAGTTCCCTTAAGGAAAAGCACCTTTAGTAAATCTGCATTCTCTGTGAGATCTTCCCATGTCTGGAATACACTGCCACCAGACACACATAACTGCACCACATATCACACTTTCACAAAATGCTTGAAGACATGGCTAAAGGTCAATCATATTTGTGAACATAATCCCTAGCTGTGTGTTGCCGCTTTCCATGTTGTCTGTTGTCTGTAGCTTGTGAGGTGTGGAAACACTTTGTTGCTTTTATGGATTTTGTCTTGCTGCTTTTTGTTCTATGTTGCTCTGTCTGAATGCTATGTCTTGCTTGTTCTATGTTACTCTGTCTGTATGCTATGTCTTGCTTGTTCTATGTTGCTCTGTCTGAATGCTATGTCTTGCTTGTCCTATGTTGCTCTGTCTGTATGCTATGTCTTGCTTGTTCTATGTTGCTCTGTCTGTATGCTATGTCTTGCTTGTCCTATGTTGCTCTGTCTGTATGCTATGTCTTGCTTGTTCTATGTTGCTCTGTCTGTATGCTATGTCTTGCTTGTTCTATGTTGCTCTGTCTGTATGCTATGTCTTGCTTGTCCTATGTTGCTCTGCGTGTGCTCACTGCTCATTGACTGTCTGTATTGTAATTGTTTTTCATAACCTGCCCAGGGACTGCGGTTGAAAATTAGCCGGCTGGCTAAAACCGGCACTTTTACTGAAACGTTGATTAATGTGCACTGTCCCTGTAAAAAATAAAATAGACTAAAACTCAAACTCAAAAATCCGGGACACTCAAATGATTATGATATGTTACGGTTGGTATGGTTAATCACAGCAAATTGGAATTCATAACATTTCATATGTATAGCAAATACGTAACTTATCGTACGAATTGCAATTCGTAACATGCCTTAAGAAATGGATTATCAATAGCCACAAATGAATACATAAAAAAAACAAACGTAGCATATCATACTAATTTGAGTGACCCGTATTTTAGTTTGCCATGTTACGTCTACTCCTGAGCCCAGGTTGCTAATGGTCAAGGTTAGGATCGGGGGGAGGGGGAAGCTGATCCTGGAAACTTCACCTCCGGAGCTATACTCTAACTGTAGGAACTGGGCATAAGTCAAACTAGACTTCAGTTTTAATGGAGAGGAGAAAGTGACCGCTGAGATAAATAATAGAAAGGAAAACTAAATATACATCCTCAAATAAAGAAGCTACTATTCAACGTGGTATTGGTGTGAGTTACAATACATTTCCACCATAGTACAGTGAGAGTTACAATACATTTCCACCATAGTACAGTGAGAGTTACAATACATTTCCACCATAGTACAGTGAGAGTTACAATACATTTCCACCAATAGTACAGTGAGAGTTAGCGGAATCATTCACTCAGCCTCCTCTGACATCATCGGCTCCGTCTGATAGGAGGTGAGAAAGTGGGAAGTGTCTGGAAGTTGTGTTTCTCACAGTCTGTCTGTCACTCCATTTTCGGTATTGAACAGCAGGAATAGGAATGCCACCCAGGGGTGAAACCAAAGGGGGCTGGCATTCTTGGCTGAGGTGTGAGATATTTACACTGAGACGTGTCAAACGTTCACAAGGCATGCGTCAGCATTTTAAAATAACACACATCACACACACATGACGGCATATACACATGGTTGTGAACCATGTCTGTCTGCCCAATGGTTGGAAACCAAGGCTCAGGCGTGATAATGTTGACTTTAGATAGACTCATCACTGACTGGCCATCCTAGTGTACTTTGCTAAATATGGAAACTCAACTTCAATATTCTGACGTGGTGTCCAGCCCTCCATGGTACACATGATGTCCTCTTATCCAGCCACACAGCCCTCCATGGTACACATAATGTCCTCTTATCCAGCCACACAGCCCTCCATGGTACACATGATGTCCTCTTATCCAGCCACACAGCCCTCCATGGTACATATGATGTCCTCTTATCCAGCCACACAGCCCTCCATCGTACACATGATGTCCTCTTATCCAGCCACACAGCCCTCCATGGTACACATGATGTCCTCTTATCCAGCTACACAGCCCTCCATGGTACATATGATGTCCTCTTATCCAGCCACACAGCCCTCCATGGTACACATGCTGTCCTCTTATCCAGCCACACAGCCCTCCATGGTACACATGATGTCCTCTTATCCAGCCACACAGCCCTCCATGGTACATATGATGTCCTCTTATCCAGCCACACAGCCCTCCATCGTACACATGATGTCCTCTTATCCAGCCACACAGCCCTCCATGGTACACATGATGTCCTCTTATCCAGCCACACAGCCCTCCATGGTACATATGATGTCCTCTTATCCAGCCACACAGCCCTCCATGGTACACATGCTGTCCTCTTATCCAGCCACACAGCCCTCCATGGTACACATGATGTCCTCTTATCCAGCCACACAGCCCTCCATGGTACATATGATGTCCTCTTATCCAGCCACACAGCCCTCCATCGTACACATGATGTCCTCTTATCCAGCCACACAGCCCTCAATGGTACACATGATGTCCTCTTATCCAGCCACACAGCCCTCCATGGTACATATGATGTCCTCTTATCCAGCCACACAGCCCTCCATCGTACACATGATGTCCTCTTATCCAGCCACACAGCCCTCCATGGTACACATGATGTCCTCTTATCCAGCCACACAGCCCTCCATGGTACATATGATGTCCTCTTATCCAGCCACACAGCCCTCCATCGTACACATGATGTCCTCTTATCCAGCCACACAGCCCTCCATGGTACACATGATGTCCTCTTATCCAGCTACACAGCCCTCCATGGTACATATGATGTCCTCTTATCCAGCCACACAGCCCTCCATGGTACACATGCTGTCCTCTTATCCAGCCACACAGCCCTCCATGGTACACATGATGTCCTCTTATCCAGCCACACAGCCCTCCATGGTACATATGATGTCCTCTTATCCAGCCACACAGCCCTCCATCGTACACATGATGTCCTCTTATCCAGCCACACAGCCCTCCATGGTACACATGATGTCCTCTTATCCAGCCACACAGCCCTCCATGGTACATATGATGTCCTCTTATCCAGCCACACAGCCCTCCATGGTACACATGCTGTCCTCTTATCCAGCCACACAGCCCTCCATGGTACACATGATGTCCTCTTATCCAGCCACACAGCCCTCCATGGTACATATGATGTCCTCTTATCCAGCCACACAGCCCTCCATCGTACACATGATGTCCTCTTATCCAGCCACACAGCCCTCCATGGTACACATGATGTCCTCTTATCCAGCCACACAGCCCTCCATGGTACATATGATGTCCTCTTATCCAGCCACACAGCCCTCCATCGTACACATGATGTCCTCTTATCCAGCCACACAGCCCTCCATGGTACACATGATGTCCTCTTATCCAGCCACACAGCCCTCCATGGTACACATGATGTCCTCTTATCCAGCCACACAGCCCTCCATCGTACACATGATGTTCTCTTATCCAGCCACACAGCCCTCCATGGTACACATGATGTTCTCTCAACCAATAAAGTCATGACAAAAGTAAGACGTTTACTTGTTGTCATATAGTTTAAATGTTATTGGATTTTTACAAGGCCTCCACTACAAAGCCGTTGTCAGAAACCATCTGTTTGATGTATTGTTGACTGTTTGTTTTTTTTTACACTGAAATGGCCTGACAGAGAGACTTTGGCCCGCTAATGCACACGCATTGGCCAATGTCAATAGATTGGCTTTGACAAGTCGCACCAATGAAATCACTGCCAGGAATCCCAGTGGTTATGGGGGGATATGGGTCATTGTTGTGAGATAATGACTGGGATTGGCTGAGTGCCATGACAACCAGGGGAGTACGTGCACTACAGCAGTGAACCCCCTCAGTGTCCCCACTGCAGTAAAACTCACTATGACCAGGGGGCAGCACTAGGCAGAATATCTCAGCTAAACACAAATGTTCCTTGTAGAAAGTCCACTTGACAAACCTAAACAAACAGCTCAAAAAATATCCAACAGTCACGGCCTTCTCTGGCCTTCACTTCTTCTTGTATCCTGTCTCATTCAACTGCATTTACAGGAGCAGAGAGGAACTATCAGGAGCAGAGAGGAACAGAGAGGAACCATCAGGACCAGAGAGGAACAGAGAGGAACTATCAGGAGCAGAGAGGAACAGAGAGGACCCATCAGGAACAGAGAGGAACAGAGAAGAACCATCAGGAACAGAGAGGAGCAGAGTGGAACTATCAGGAGCAGAGAGGAACAGAGAGGAACTATCGGGACCAGAGAGGAACAGAGAGGAACTATCAGGAGCAGAGAGGAACAGAGAGGAACCATCAGGAACAGAGAGGAACAGAGAGGAACCATCAGGAGCAGAGAGGAACCATCAGGAGCAGAGAGGAACCATCAGGAACAGAGGAACCATCAGGAGCAGAGAGGAACAGAGAGGAACCATCAGGAACAGAGAAGAACAGAGAGGAACCATCAGGAACAGAGAGGAACCATCAGGACCAGAGAGGAACCATCAGGAACAGAGAGGAGCAGAAATGAACCATCAGGAGCAGAGAAGAACAGAGAGGAACCATCAGGAACAGAGAGGAACCATCAGGAACAGAGAGGAGCAGAGAGGAACTATCAGGAGCAGAGAGGAACAGAGAGGAACTATCAGGACCAGAGAGGAACAGAGAGGAACTATCAGGAGCAGAGAGGAACAGAGAGGAACCATCAGGAACAGAGAGGAACAGAGAGGAACCATCAGGAGCAGAGAGGAACCATCAGGAGCAGAGAGGAACCATCCGGAACAGAGAGGAACCATCAGTAGCAGAGAAGAACAGAGAGGAACCATCAGTAACAGAGAAGAACAGAGAGGAACCATCAGGAACAGAGAGGAACCATCAGGAACAGAGAGGAGCAGAGATGAACCATCAGGAGCAGAGACATACACTACATTTCCAAAAGTATATGGACACTTGCTCGTTTTGAAAATCATGGGCATTAATATGGAGTTGGTGACCCCTTTGCTGCTATAACAGCCCTCCACTCTTCTGGGAAGGCTTATCACTTGCTTTCATTCAGCCACAAGAGCATTAGTGAGGTAGGGCACAGGGAAGAAAGTTCTTATGTGCCCTCTCCATCTCAATGGGTTTTTGAGTTATTCTCCTTAGGAAGTGTTTTTTGGAAAATTGCAAAATCCTCAGACATCGTTTTGAATGCGGTCTGGCTGGTGACTTTAGCTCCTCCACCTCCACCTGCTTAAACTCCAAACTGTGCTTAAGTTACATTACATTCTTAAACAGATCATCAAACTTTCTGTTGGTAGAATTCATAAAGAGTTGAAGGAAGAACTTCAAGTTTTTGTTGATCCAGTAGTTCATGGAGGGTAGTGTTGATCCAGTAGTTCGTGGAGGGTAATGTTGATCCAGTAGTTTATGGAGGGTAGTGTTGATCCAGTAGTTCATGGAGTGTAGTGTTGATCCAGTAGTTGTTGATCCAGTATTTCATGGAGGGTAGTGTTGATCCAGTAGTTCATGGAAGGTATTGTTGATCCAGTATTTCATGGAGGGTAGTGTTGATCCAGTAGTTCATGGAGGGTATTGTTGATCCAGTAGTTCATGGAGGGTAGTGTTGATCCAGTAGTTGTTGATCCAGTATTTCATGGAGGGTAGTGTTGATCCAGTAGTTCATGGAGGGTAGTGTTGATCCAGTAGTTCATGGAGGGTAGTGTTGATCCAGTAGTTCATGGAGGGTAGTGTTGATCCAGTAGTTCATGGAGGGTATTGTTGATCCAGTATTTCATGGAGGGTAGTGTTGATCCAGTAGTTCATGGAGGGTAGTGTTGATCCAGTAGTTCATGGAGGGTAGTGTTGATCCAGTAGTTCATGGAGGGTAGTGTTGATCCAGTAGTTCATGGAGGGTAGTGTTGATCCAGTAGTTCATGGAGGGTAGTGTTGATCCAGTAGTTCATGGAGGGTAGTGTTGATCCAGTAGTTCATGGAGGGTAGTGTTGATCCAATAATTAATGGAGGGTAGTGTTGATCCAGTAGTTCATGGAGGGTAGTGTTGATCCAATAGTTCATGGAGGGTAGTGTTGATCCAGTAGTTGTTGATCTAGTATTTCATGGAGGGTAGTGTTGATCCAGTAGTTGTTGATCTAGTATTTCATGGAGGGTAGTGTTGATCCAGTAGTTCATGGAGGGTAGTGTTGATCCAATAGTTCATGGAGGGTAGTGTTGATCCAGTAGTTCATGGAGGGTAGTGTTGATCCAGTAGTTGTTGATCCAGTATTTCATGGAGGGTAGTGTTGATCCAGTAGTTCATGGAGGGTAGTGTTGATCCAGTAGTTCATGGAGGGTAGTGTTGATCCAGTAGTTCATGGAGGGTAGTGTTGATCCAGTAGTTCATGGAGGGTATTGTTGATCCAGTATTTCATGGAGGGTAGTGTTGATCCAGTAGTTCATGGAGGGTAGTGTTGATCCAGTAGTTCATGGAGGGTAGTGTTGATCCAGTAGTTCATGGAGGGTAGTGTTGATCCAGTAGTTCATGGAGGGTAGTGTTGATCCAGTAGTTCATGGAGGGTAGTGTTGATCCAGTAGTTCATGGAGGGTAGTGTTGATCCAGTAGTTCATGGAGGGTAGTGTTGATCCAATAATTAATGGAGGGTAGTGTTGATCCAGTAGTTCATGGAGGGTAGTGTTGATCCAATAGTTCATGGAGGGTAGTGTTGATCCAGTAGTTGTTGATCTAGTATTTCATGGAGGGTAGTGTTGATCCAGTAGTTCATGGAGGGTAGTGTTGATCCAATAGTTCATGGAGGGTAGTGTTGATCCAGTAGTTCATGGAGGGTAGTGTTGATCCAGTATTTCATGGAGGGTAGTGTTGATCCAGTAGTTCATGGAGGGTAGTGTTGATCCAGTAGTTCATGGAGGGTAGTGTTGATCCAGTAGTTCATGGAGGGTAGTGCTGATCCAGTAGTTCATGGAGGGTAGTGTTGATCCAGTAGTTGTGGTCCCAGTCCGTCCCTGGTGGTCCAAGTCCATCACCTGGTGGTCCCAGTCCGTCACCTGGTGGTCCCAGTTCGTCCCTGGTGCTCCCAGTCCGTCACCTGGTGGTCCCAGTCCGTCCCTGGTGCTCCCAGTCCGTCACCTGGTGGTCCCAGTCCATCACCTGGTGGTCCCAGTCCGTCGCCTGCTAGTCCCAGTCCGTCACCTGGTGGTCCCAGTCCGTCCCTGGTGCTCCCAGTCTGTCACCTGGTGGTCCAAGTCCATCACCTGCTAGTCCCAGTCCATCCCTGGTGGTCCCAGTCCGTCCTGGGGTCATTCAGTATGAAGCCAACACGGTGTCCTTTAAGCTGCAGAGTCCAGGATACAAGGTGTCTGTCCTATCAGTGATCAGGATACAAGGTGTCTGTCCTATCAGTGATCAGGATACAAGGTGTCTGTCCTATCAGTGATCAGGATACAAGGTGTCTGTCCTATCAGTGATCAGGATACAAGTACAAGGTGTCTGTCCTATCAGTGTCCAGGATACAGGGTGTCTGTCCTATCAGTGTCCAGGATACAGGGTGACTGTCCTATCAGTGTCCAGGATACAGGGTGTCTGTCCTATCAGGACCCAAACTGTTGGAATGGTATGCAGGGTGTCTGTCCTATCAGGACCCAAACTGTTGGAATGGTATGCAGGGTGTCTGTCCTATCAGGACCCAAACTGTTGGAATGGTATGCAGGGTGTCTGTCCTATCAGGACCCAAACTGTTGGAATGGTATGCAGGGTGTCTGTCCTATCAGGACCCAAACTGTTGGAATGGTATGCAGGGTGTCTGTCCTATCAGGACCCAAACTGTTGGAATGGTATGCAGGGTGCTTAGTCATCATAATAAGCTGGCATAGCTCCAATAACTTTAAATAACCCCATCTATATTTAGCCATCGTGGTTATTTAAGTTATTTCAACAAATTGTTTTCATAAGGACCTAGCGCAAGAAAGAGATGTTTTCTCAAGGCTAGGATTATCAACTTTGTCCTTCAAGCAGCAATAAAGAGGACGTCACTGCTCAACGTTTGACTGACAGGCGTGACGTTTAGCTGTTGTTTACCATAGTCAAGTGCACAAAGGTACTCATTTTATACCTACGCACTTGCATACCTAGAAATAAAGACATGTTGGCCTTAATCGCAGGCGTACAGTATATAGCTTCCGTCTCAGTCTTTTCCTCCTAAAATGCCATTATTACCTGGGAATGCAGTGTCTCACTTCAGTGTCTTTTGTCACCAATTTGATTGATTCGAGCCGCACTGATACGCAATCATTACTTGTCCTGCAGTCATCCCAATTCTACAGGCGAAGGTACACCGTTGCCATGGAGTAAATACACAAACAATGTACTGAGCCATGAAGTAGATGACTGAGATGTTAATGATGAGGGTAATGTTAACCCTAGCCCGTATTGAAGCTGTGAACCAGATCATTATGATATATCATTTAGAACTAGGGTTGAAAAACTCCTGTAACTTTCACCTAATTCCCAAGATTACTGGAATCAAGGCGGAATCAGCAGGAAATCCAGAATCCTCCAATAAGGATTTCTGGGGGAAAAGTATTTTTGCAACCCTATTTAGAAGAGGACACCTGTTGAGAGGATTACAGTGCAATGACAAGCGAGAGAGGAGCACTTGCAGGCAATGTCACAGACCCGATGTCAGAGTCACTGAGGGTGGAGTGTGTGACACTCTGTCTGACAGGAAGGTTGACATATTAGGAAATGAGAGTTGAAAGATTGTGTCACGCTTGTAAAGGTGACCTAGTGTCTTAGTGTATATATTATGTGTAAACACAATGACCTCATCGATGTCACTTTTATTTGCAGTGTGATTAGTGTACAGTGTGCGTGGGTGGGTGGGTGGGTGATCCTGGCTCGTTTTGCAGGGCGTGTTGAAAGAGTCATGCTGTATGAGCTCAGGTAGTTCTCAGGTTGTTGCGCAAAGGTATGTAGGGTACTGATTAATACTGGTTGGTACTGGTTGGTCCCATACTGAAAAGTAATATATGTGTATTAATGATGTGATTTATAGGTACATATATGTCACGTATACAGTACCAGTCCAAAGTTTGGACACACTATTTTCTACATTGTAGAATAATAGTGAAGACATCAAAACTATGAAATAACACATATGGAATCATGTAGTAACCAAAAAAATGTGAAACAAATCTAATGATATTTCTTCAAAGTAGCCACCCTTTTCCTCGATGACAGCTTTGCACTCTCTTGGTATTCTCTCAACCAGCTTCATGAGGTAGTCAGTCACCTGGAATGTATTTCAATTAACAGGTGTGCCTTGTTATATAGTGGAATTTCTTTCCTTCTTAATGTGTTTGAGCCAATCAGTTGTGTTGTGACAAGGTAGGGGTGGTTTACAGAGGATAGCCCTATTTGGTAAAAGACCAAGTCCATATTATGGCAAGAACAGCTCAAATAAGCAAAGAGAAACGACAATCCATCATTACTTTAAGACATGAAGGTCAGTCAATACGGAAAATGTCAAGAACTTTGAAAGTTTCTTCAAGTGCAATTGCAAAAACCACCAAGCGCTATGATGAAGCTGGCTCTCATGAGGACCGAAACAGGATATGAAGACACCAAGTTACCTCTGTTGCAGAGGATAGAGTTACAAGCCTCAGAAATTGCAGCCCAAATAAATGCTTCACAGAGTTCAAGTAACAGACACATCTCAACATCAACTGTTTAGAGGAGACTGCATGAATCAGGCCTTCATTTATCAAAATAAATGTACAGTTGAACTCAGAAGTTTACATACACTTAGGTTGGAGTCATTAAAACTAGTTTTTCAACCACTCCACAAATTTCTTGTTAACAGACTATAGTTTTGGCAAGTCGGTTAGGACACCTACAAGTAATTTTTCCAACAATTGTTTACAGACAGATAATTTCACATATAATTTCACTTAATTTCACTGTATCACAATTCCAGTGGGTCAGAAGTTTACATACACTAAGTTGACCTTGCCTTTAAACAGCTTGGAATTAAAAATTATGTCATGGCTTTAGAAGCTTCTGATAGGCTAATTGACATAATTTTAGTCAATTGTCAATTGGAGGTGTACCTGTGGATGTATTTCAAGGCCTAACTTCAAACTCAGTGCCTTTGCTTGACATCATGGGGAAATCAAAAGAAATCAGCCAAAACCTCAGAAAAAAAATTGTAGACCTCCACAAGTTTGGTTCATCCTTGGGAGCAATTTCCAAACGCCTGAAGGTACCAACTTCATCTGTATAAACAATAGTACGCAAGTTTAAACACCATGGGACCACGCAGCCATCATGCCGCTCAGGAAGAGATGGTGCTTTGGTGTGAAAATTGCAAATCAATCCCAGAACAACAGCAAAATACCTTGTGAAGATGATGGAGGAAACAGGTACAAAAGTATCTATATCCACAGTAAATCGAGTCCTATGTCGACATAACCTGAAAGGCCGCTCAGAAAGGAAGAAGCCACTGTCCAAAACCGCCATTTAAAAAAGCCAGACTACAGTTTGGAACTGCACATGAGGACAATGATTGTACTTTTTGGAGAAATATCCTCTCGTCTGATGACACAAAAATAGATGGCAAGAATCATCTACAGTAGACACAAGAAACAACAAAGTAGACATAAGGTCGCCAAACACTAAATGCAATTACAAAATAACCGTGCTTCTACACCTGCATTGCTTGCTGTTTGGGGTTTTAGGCTGGGTTTCTGTACAGCACTTTGAGATATCAGCTGATGTACGAAGGGCTATATAAATACATTTGATTTGATTTGATTTGAACTGTTTGGCCATAATGACCATCGTTATGTTTGGAGGAAAAAGGGGGAGGCTTGCAGGCCGAAGAACACCATCCCAACCGTGAAGCACGGGGGTGGCAGCATCATGTTGTGGGGGTGCTTTGCTGCAGGAGGGACTGGTACACTTCACAAAATAGATGGCATCATGAGGTAGGAAAATTATGTGGATATATTGAAGCAACATCTTAAGACATCAGTCAGAAAGTTAAAGCTTGGTCGCAAATGGGTCTTCCAATTGGACAATGACACCAAGCATACTTCCAAAGTTGTGGCAAAATGGCTTAAGGACAACAAAGTCAAGGTGTTGGAGTGGCCATCACAAAGCCCTGACCTCAATCCTATAGAAAATCTGTGGGCAGAACTGAAAAAGCTTGTGTGAGCAAGGAGGCCTACAAACCTGACTCAGTTACACCAGCTCTGTCAGGAGGAATGGGCCAAAATCCACCCAACTTATTGTGGGAAGCTTGTGGAAGGCTACCCTAAACATTTGACCCAAGTTAAACAATTTAAAGGCAATGCTACCAAGTACCAATTGAGTGTATGTAAACTTCTGACCCACTAGGAATGTGATGAAAGAAATAAAAGCTGAAATAAATCATTTTCTGTCCTATTATTCTGACAATTCACATTCTTAAAATAAAGTGGTGATCCTAACTGTGTCATGTACTGTCATGTTGTCTTGTCTCTGTCCTTTCCCTTCACCCTGTCTCCCTCTGCTGGTCGTGTTAGGTTACCTTTTCTCCCCCGCTTTCCCCCAGCTGTCCCTTGTCTCCTCTAACTACCCATTCACCCCGTTCCCCACCTGTTCCCTTTTTCCCTCTGATTAGGTCCCTATATCTCTCTCTGTTTCTGCTCCTGTCCTTGTCGGATTCTTGTTTGTTTGTGTCATTCATGCCTGAACCAGACTGCCGTCATGTTTGCTGTAACCTTGTCCTGTCCTGTCGGAATCTGCCGGTCCATCTGAGCCTACCTATGTTTGGTAATTAAAGAAGCTCTGTTTAAGTTGATTCGCTTTTGGGTCCTCATTCACGCACCGTAACAGAAGAATCCGACCAAGAATGGACCCAGCGACTTCGGATCCTCTCCACTCAGCCGTCGAGATCCAGGGAGCGATGCTAGGCAGACACAAGCAGGAATTGTCTGCTGCTCGACATGCCGTTGAGACCCTGGCCACCCAAGTCTCCAACCTCACAGAACAGGTTCACCATCTCCGCCTCGATCCACCGGCCACTTCCAGGGCTTTCGAATCTCCGGAGCCCAGAATCAATAACCCGCCGTGTTACTCTGGGGAGCCCACTGAATGCCGCTCGTTCCTCACCCAGTGTGATATTGTGTTTTCTCTCCAGCCCAACACTTACTCCAGGAGCACTGCTCGTGTCGCCTACGTCATATCTCTCCTTATTGGACGGGCTCGTGAGTGGGGCACGGCAATCTGGGAGGCAAGGGCTGAGTGTACTAACCAGTATCAAGACTTTAAGGAGGAGATGATACGGGTTTTTGATCGATCTGTTTTTGGGGAGGAGGCTTCCAGGGCCCTGTCTTCCCTATGTCAAGGCAATCGATCCATAACAGACTACTCTATTGAGTTTCGCACTCTTGCTGTCTCCAGTGGCTGGAACGAGCCGGCCTTGCTCGCTCGTCTTCTGGAGGGTTTCCGCGCAGAGGTAAAGGATGAGATTCTCTCCCGGGAGGTTCCTTCCAGCGTGGATTCCTTGATTGAACTCGCTATTCGCATTGAGCGACGGGTTGATCTTCGTCACCGAGCTCGTGGAAAGGAGCTCGCGCTCTCCGTCGCCTCCCTCTCCGCATCACTACCATCTTCCTCTGCCGGCTCGGGTGCTGAGCCCATGCAGCTGGGAGGTATCCGCATCTCGACTAAGGAGAGGGAACGGAGAATCACCAACCGCCTCTGTCTCTATTGCGGTTCCGCTGGTCATTTTGTCACTTCATGTCCAGTAAAAGGCCAGAGCTCGTCAGTAAGCGGAGGGCTACTGGTGAGCGCTACTACTCCTGTCTCTCCTTCAAGATCCTGCACTACCTTGTCGGTCCATCTACGCTGGACCGGTTCGTCAGCTTCCTGCAGTGCCTTAATAGACTCTGGGGCGGAGGGCTGTTTTATGGACGAGACCTGGGCTCGGGAACATGACATTCCTCTCAGACAGTTAAAGGAGCCCACGGCCTTGTTCGCCCTGGATGGTAGTCCTCTCCCCAGGATTCAGCGTGAGACGCTACCTTTAACCCTCACTGTTTCTGGTAATCATAGTGAAACCATTTCTTTTTTAATTTTTCGTTCACCTTTTACACCTGTTGTTTTGGGCCATCCCTGGCTAGTTTGTCATAATCCTTCCATTAATTGGTCTAGTAATTCTATCCTCTCCTGGAACGTCTCTTGTCATGTGAAATGTTTAATGTCTGCTATCCCTCCTGTTTCCTCTGTCTCTTCTTCACAGGAGGAGCCTGGTGATTTGACAGGGGTGCCGGAGGAATATCACGATCTGCGCACGGTGTTCAGTCGGTCCAGGGCCACCTCTCTTCCTCCACACCGGTCGTATGATTGTAGTATTGATCTCCTTCCGGGAACCACCCCCCCCCGGGGTAGACTATACTCTCTGTCGGCTCCCGAACGTAAGGCTCTCGAAGATTATTTGTCTGTAGCTCTTGACGCCGGTACCATAGTCCCCTCCTCCTCTCCCGCCGGAGCGGGTTTTTTTTTTTGTCAAGAAGAAGGACGGGTCTCTGCGCCCCTGCATAGATTATCGAGGGCTGAATGACATAACAGTGAAGAATCGTTATCCGCTTCCTCTTATGTCTTCAGCCTTCGAGATCCTGCAAGGAGCCAGGTTTTTCACTAAGTTGGACCTTCGTAACGCTTACCATCTCGTGCGCATCAGGGAGGGGGACGAGTGGAAGACGGCGTTTAACACTCCGTTAGGGCACTTTGAATACCGGGTTCTTCCTTTCGGCCTCGCTAACGCTCCAGCTGTCTTTCAGGCATTAGTCAATGATGTCCTGAGAGACATGCTGAACATCTTTGTTTTCGTTTACCTTGACGATATCCTGATTTTTTCACCGTCACTCCAGATTCATGTTCAGCACGTTCGACGTGTCCTCCAGCGCCTTTTAGAGAATTGTCTTTTTGTGAAGGCTGAGAAGTGCACTTTTCATGCCTCCTCCGTCACATTTCTCGGTTCTGTTATTTCCGCTGAAGGCATTAAGATGGATCCCGCTAAGGTCCAAGCTGTCATTGATTGGCCCGTCCCTAAGTCACGCGTCGAGCTGCAGCGCTTTCTCGGCTTCGCGAACTTCTATCGTCGTTTCATCCGTAATTTCGGTCAGGTGGCAGCTCCTCTCACAGCCCTTACTTCTGTCAAGACGTGCTTTAAGTGGTCCGTTTCCGCCCAGGGAGCTTTTGATCTCCTCAAGAATCGTTTTACATCCGCTCCTATCCTTGTTACACCTGACGTCTCTAGACAGTTCGTTGTCGAGGTTGACGCGTCAGAGGTGGGAGTGGGAGCCATCCTTTCTCAGCGCTCCCTCTCTGACGACAAGGTCCACCCATGCGCGTATTTTTCTCATCGCCTGTCGCCGTCGGAACGTAACTATGATGTGGGTAACCGCGAACTGCTCGCCATCCGGTTAGCCCTAGGCGAATGGCGACAGTGGTTGGAGGGGGCGACCGTTCCTTTTGTCGTTTGGACTGACCATAGGAACCTTGAGTACATCCGTTCTGCCAAACGACTTAATGCGCGTCAGGCGCGTTGGGCGCTGTTTTTCGCTCGTTTCGAGTTCGTGATTTCTTATCGTCCGGGCTCTAAGAACACCAAGCCTGATGCTTTGTCTCGTCTCTTCAGTTCTTCAGTAGCCTCCACTGACCCCGAGGGGATTCTCCCTGAGGGGCGTGTTGTCGGGTTGACTGTCTGGGGAATTGAGAGGCAGGTAAAGCAAGCACTCACTCAAACTCCGTCGCCGCGCGCTTGTCCTAGGAACCTTCTTTTCGTTCCCGTTCCTACTCGTCTGGCCGTTCTTCAGTGGGCTCACTCTGCCAAGTTAGCCGGCCACCCTGGCGTTCGGGGTACGCTTGCTTCCATTCGCCAGCGTTTCTGGTGGCCCACCCGGGAGCATGACACGCGTCGTTTCGTGGCTGCTTGTTCGGTCTGCGCGCAGACTAAGTCCGGTAACTCTCCTCCTGCCGGCCGTCTCAGGCCGCTTCCTATTCCCTCTCGACCGTGGTCTCACATCGCCTTAGATTTTGTCACCGGACTGCCTTCGTCAGCGGGGAAGACTGTTATTCTTACGGTTGTCGATAGGTTCTCTAAGGCGGCTCATTTCATTCCCCTTGCTAAGCTTCCTTCTGCTAAAGAGACGGCACAAATCATCATCGAGAATGTTTTCAGAATTCATGGCCTTCCGTCAGACGTCGTTTCGGACAGAGGTCCGCAATTCACGTCTCAATTTTGGAGGGAGTTTTGCCGTTTGATTGGGGCTTCCGTCAGTCTCTCTTCCGGCTTTCACCCCCAGTCTAACGGTCAAGCAGAACGGGCCAATCAGACTATTGGTCGCATCTTACGCAGTCTTTCTTTTCGCAACCCTGCGTCTTGGTCAGAACAGCTCCCCTGGGCAGAATACGCCCACAACTCGCTTCCTTCGTCTGCGACCGGGCTATCTCCTTTTCAGAGTAGCCTCGGGTACCAGCCTCCGTTGTTCTCATCTCAGTTCGCCGAGTCCAGCGTCCCCTCCGCTCAGGCTTTTGTCCAACGTTGCGAGCGCACCTGGAAGAGGGTCAGGTCTGCACTTTGCCGTTATAGGGCGCAGACTGTGAGAGCTGCTAATAAGCGTAGAACGAAGAGCCCTAGATATTGTCGCGGTCAGAGAGTTTGGCTCTCCACTCAGAACCTTCCCCTTAAGACGGCTTCTCGCAAGTTGACCCCGCGGTTCATTGGTCCATTCCGTATCTCTCAGGTCATTAATCCTGTCGCAGTGCGACTTCTTCTTCCGCGATATCTTCGTCGCGTCCACCCGGTCTTCCATGTCTCCTGTGTTAAGCCCGTTCTTCGCGCCCCCGCTCGTCTTCCCCCCCCCCCCCCCCCATCCTTGTCGAGGGCGCACCTATCTACAGGGTCCGTAAAATCTTGGACATGCGTCCTCGGGGCCGTGGTCATCAGTACCTAGTTGACTGGGAGGGGTACGGTCCTGAGGAGAGGAGTTGGGTTCCCTCTCGGGACGTGCTGGACCGTGCGCTGATTGATGATTTCCTCCGTTGCCGCCAGGTTTCCTCCTCGAGTGCGCCAGGAGGCGCTCGGTGAGTGGGGGGGTACTGTCATGTACTGTCATGTTGTCTTGTCTCTGTCCTTTCCCTTCACCCTGTCTCCCTCTGCTGGTCGTGTTAGGTTACCTTTTCTCCCCCGCTTTCCCCCAGCTGTCCCTTGTCTCCTCTAACTACCCATTCACCCCGTTCCCCACCTGTTCCCTTTTTCCCTCTGATTAGGTCCCTATATCTCTCTCTGTTTCTGCTCCTGTCCTTGTCGGATTCTTGTTTGTTTGTGTCATTCATGCCTGAACCAGACTGCCGTCATGTTTGCTGTAACCTTGTCCTGTCCTGTCGGAATCTGCCGGTCCATCTGAGCCTACCTATGTTTGGTAATTAAAGAAGCTCTGTTTAAGTTGATTCGCTTTTGGGTCCTCATTCACGCACCGTAACAAACTGACCTAAGACAGGGAATTTTTACTCCGATTAAATGTCAGGAATTGTGAAAAACTGAGTTGAAATGTATTTGGCTAAGGTGCATGTAAACTTCCAACTTCAACTGTATGTGAGAGTGGATTCTCTGCCCTCACGTGCATGAAAACTAAAGACAGGCACAGACTGTGTGTGGAAAATGTTTTAGGACTGAGACTCTCTCCAATACAACCCAACATTGCAGAAATATGTGCATCTTTTCAAGCATTAACAAATAAGGTTTTGTATATAAGATGGTTAAATAAAGAGCAAAATGATTTATTATTATTATTATTATTATTTGGTCCTATAAGAGCTCTTTGTCACCTCCCACGAGCCGTGTTGTGACAACTCACACTCATTCTTATGTTTAATAAATGTATCGTATAGTGTTTGTGTGGCAGGCTTTCAGTGATGGCAAAAAACAACATTTGAGAGTATACTGACCCTGGTGTTAGAAGAGGTATGCAGCTGGAGGTTGAATGTTTGAAGAGATAGAGAACTAGAACAAGTTAGGGAACCTCTGGTCTACTCCATTTCAATCTAATCTCAAAATAAAATGGCAAGAATCATCTACAGTAGACACAAGAAACAACAAAGTAGACATAAGGTCGCCAAACACTAAATGCAATTACAAAATAACGTACCACTACATGTGAGATTTATGTATTGTTTTAAAATATATGAAATGTAAAAAAAAAAATATTCTGGAATACATTCTGACATTTTTTGAATGGGGTTGTGAGATGTATATATTTTATTGAGATATATGACCATATAAATAAAAGTTTTATGTCACGTTTATATATGGGTTTTAGATATATGTTTTTACAAGCATTTCGCTACACTCGCATTAACATCTGCTAACCATGTGTATGTGACAAATAAAATTTGATTTGATTTGATATATGTTCTTTGATATATAAGGCCATACAGTATATGGCCTTATGGTTCTTTGATATACTGTATAAGGCCATATATGGTCTGGTTGATAATGGTTGATAATGGTTGGTACTGGTTGGTACTGGTTGGTACTGGTTGATAATGGTTGGTACTGGTTGGTACTGGTTGGTACTGGTTGATAATGGTTGGTACTGGTTGGTACTGGTTGGTAATGGTTGATAATGGTTGGTACTGGTTGGTACTGGTTGGTAATGGTTGATAATGGTTGGTACTGGTTGGTACTGGTTGATAATGGTTGGTACTGGTTGGTACTGGTTGGTACTGTTTGGTACTGGTTGGTACTGGTTGGTACTGTTTGGTACTGGTTGGTACTGGTTGATAATGGTTGGTACTGGTTGGTACTGGTTGGTACTGGTTGATAATGGTTGGTACTGGCTGGTACTGGTTGGTACTGGTTGGTACTGGTTGGTACTGGTTGATAATGGTTGGTACTGGTTGATAATGGTTGGTACTGGTTGGTACTGGTTGGTACTGTTTGGTACTGGTTGGTACTGGTTGGTACTGGTTGATAATGGTTGGTACTGGTTGGTACTGGTTGGTACTGGTTGATAATGGTTGGTACTGGTTGATAATGGTTGGTACTGGTTGGTACTGGTTGGTACTGGTTGGTACTGGTTGATAATGGTTGGTACTGGTTGGTACTGGTTGATAATGGTTGGTACTGGTTGGTACTGGTTGGTACTGGTCGGTACTGGTTGATAATGGTTGGTACTGGTTGGTACTGGTTGATTATGGTTGGTACTGGTTGGTACTGGTTGATAATGGTTGGTACTGGTTGGTACTGGTTGGTACTGGCTGGTACTGGTTGGTACTGGTTGGTACTGGCTGGTACTGGTTGGTACTGGTTGGTACTGGTTGATAATGGTTGGTACTGGTTGGTACTGGTTGATAATGGTTGGTACTGGTTGGTACTGGTTGGTACTGGTTGATAATGGTTGGTACTGGTTGGTACTGGTTGATAATGGTTGGTACTGG
>NC_048570.1:7818522-7831022 GCF_013265735.2 Oncorhynchus mykiss
AACCTCAATTGTGTTGAGGTCGGGTGATTGTGGAGGCCAGGTCATCAGATGCAACACTCCATCATTCTCTTTCTTGGTCAAATAGCCCTTACACAGCCTGGAGGTGTGTCTTGTCATTGTCCTGTTGAAAAACAAATGATAGTCCCATTAAGTGCAAACCAGATGGGATGAAGTATTGCTGCAGAATGCTGTGGTTGCCATGCTGGTTAATTTTTTTAATAAGTCACCGGCAAATCATCCCCACACCATCACACTTCCTCTTCCATGCTCTTCCATGCTTCATGGTGGGAACTCTGCGTCTCAGAAAGACACGGCGTTTGGAACCCTCCCCCCTACCTTGTCACAACACAACTGATTGGCTCAAACGCATTAAAAAGGAAAGAAATTCCACTATTTAACAAGGCTCACCTGTTAATTGGAATGCATTACTGGTATCTACCACATGAAGCTGGTTGAGAGAATGCCAAGAGTGTGCAAAGCTGTCATTAAGGCAAAGGCTGGCTACTTTGAAGAAATATATTTAGATTTGTTAACACTTTTTATGATTACTTCATGATTCCATATGTGTTATTTCATAGTTTTGATGTCTTCACTATTATTCTACAATGTAGAAAATAGTTCAAAAAAAGAAAAACTCTTGAATGAGTAGGTGTGTCCAAACTATTGACTGGTATTGCATATAGTAAACTGATTAAATCACTATGGGGTGTGATCAGTGGCAGATTTAGGTATAGGCAACATGGGCACCCGCACAAAAAGCGGGGGAATCTATCAAATAGCGCACCTCTGACTTTGTGCAGTACTAATGCAATTAGTAAAATCAGTCACATTACGAAATGCTACCAAATAAACCACAATTAATTCATAATACTGTGAATATATAGTTTCACAGACATGTTGTTGCATTTTATTCTGGTTTGTGTGAAATCGTTAAGAATAGTATAAAACCAGTCTGCCAAGGTGAATTGGCTTAGTCTTGACTCTTGGTTGACATTGTTGAGGGCAGGGTAATGTAGTCTTGACTCTTGGTTGACAGTGTTGGGGGAAGGGTAATGTAGTCTTGACTCTTGGTTGACATTGTTGGGGGATGGGTAATGTAGTCTTGACTCTTGGTTGACAGTGTTGAGGGAAGGGTAATGTAGTCTTGACTCTTGGTTGACTGTGTTGGGTGATGGGTAATGCAGTCTTGACTCTTGGTTGACAGTGTTGAGGGAAGGGTACTGTAGTCTTGACTCTTGGTTGACTGTGTTGGGTGATGGGTAATGCAGTCTTGACTCTTGGTTGACATTGTTGAGGGAAGGGTAATGTAGTCTTGACTCTTGGTTGACTGTGTTGGGTGATGGGTAATGCAGTCTTGACTCTTGGTTGACAGTGTTGAGGGAAGGGTAATGTAGTCTTGACTCTTGGTTGACTGTGTTGGGTGATGGGTAATGCAGTCTTGACTCTTGGTTGACATTGTTGAGGGAAGGGTAATGTAGTCTTGACTCTTGGTTGACTGTGTTGGGTGATGGGTAATGCAGTCTTGACTCTTGGTTGACATTGTTGAGGGAAGGGTAATGTAGTCTTGACTCTTGGTTGACTGTGTTGGGTGATGGGTAATGCAGTCTTGACTCTTGGTTGACAGTGTTGAGGGAAGGGTAATGTAGTCTTGACTCTTGGTTGACTGTGTTGGGTGATGGGTAATGCAGTCTTGACTCTTGGTTGACATTGTTGAGGGAAGGGTAATGTAGTCTTGACTCTTGGTTGACTGTGTTGGGTGATGGGTAATGCAGTCTTGACTCTTGGTTGACATTGTTGAGGGAAGGGTAATGTAGTCTTGACTCTTGGTTGACTGTGTTGGGGGAAGGGTAATGTAGTCTTGACTCTTGGTTGACTGTGTTGGGGGAAGGGTAATGTAGTCTTGACTCTTGGTTGACATTGTTGAGGGAAGGGTAATGTAGTCTTGACTCTTGGTTGACTGTGTTGGGTGATGGGTAATGTAGTCTTGACTCTTGGTTGACTGTGTTGGGGGAAGGGTAATGTAGTCTTGACTCTTGGTTGACTGTGTTGGGGGAAGGGTAATGTAGTCTTGACTCTTGGTTGACATTGTTGAGGGAAGGGTAATGTAGTCTTGACTCTTGGTTGACTGTGTTGGGGGAAGGGTAATGTAGTCTTGACTCTTGGTTGACATTGTTGAGGGAAGGGTAATGTAGTCTTGACTCTTGGTTGACATTGTTGAGGGAAGGGTAATGTAGTCTTGACTCTTGGTTGACTGTGTTGGGGGAAGGGTAATGTAGTCTTGACTCTTGGTTGACATTGTTGAGGGAAGGGTAATGTAGTCTTGACTCTTGGTTGACATTGTTGAGGGAAGGGTAATGTAGTCTTGACTCTTGGTTGACTGTGTTGGGGGAAGGGTAATGTATTGACGCTCGAGTGCCAAATCACCACAAATTTGTTTCTAATTGACTTTGTTACTTCTGACATAGATGAGTCTTATTTTTGTATGTATTTTGATATTAATAGAGTTTTAAATGTTATGATTATTTATTTGTGTTGTTCCAATTGTCTGAATAAAAATGCCAGTTTAGTGCAGAATGGTGAAGTGCTGAAGGGAGGGTTCGCCCAGGGAGCCATACAAGCTAGAACCTCCACTGAGTGTGATGTTGTGATAATAGTGGTGTACTCTTCACCTTTACCGGCATGCATTCTCAGCCCGGCTTCGACCACAAAATCAGAAAGATTTAAGGAATGTTTTTTTTCCCCCGTTTGATCCTAAGGTGTTCCCACTGTCTGCTCTGGTTCACTGCACGCAATCAAATCATCAGGCAAGTCAAGTAGCAACGCGAATGACCCTCCCACCCGAGGATCTGTCTCTTACAAGCTATCTGTTTCTCTGTGTTCGAGGGGTGCAAATTCCACTTGTCACGCAAATCTGGCTGGATTTTAATTGCATTCGTTTTACCCCTGCGACTCTTTCATACTCTTGCTTGTGCCTGTCGTTTCCCCCCCCACGTTATTATTAACGTTACCACCAATGTTTGTAATGACCTGTCAAACACAACCAGGTAATGGCTGAAATGGGCTCTGTGAATTATATTGTGTTTCCATTGAATCTACAGGAAAACTTTGTGATTTAACACATTGTCTGGACACGTACATCACAAACAAAAATAGAAAGTTACCTTTATTTTGATGGGTGTATATTTAGTTTTTTTGTGGAATTGAAAAAAAGTAGTGATTTAATAAAGTTTACAAATTAGACGCGGTGAAATGAAAAGCAACTTCCCCAAAAAAATGAACACTGATTACAGTGATATTATGTCTGATCTGGAAAACAATGTACTGTATGCATAGAGGTGTAATCTCGAGCCCAAAAACTGTTGATTTTTATTCCGAGGGTATCCTGCTATTGACACACAGTAATTAATTAGGCAGTCTAGACAGGGCAGGTGAGTGCATGTAGGGTAGACAAAGCAAGTGTTTGGTGGTTGCAGGTCTGTTTCACCCCTTTATGCTAATGTATTAATATTTATTAGTATTTATTCAAATGAGACACATATAATTGTCTTTGTTTTAACACAAAATATTTAAAAAAAATACCTGCTACAATAAGAATGTATATATTAGTGTTTTCTAAGAAAAAAAGTGAAATTTGACAATAAATGAAATACGTGAATTCGCACCAAAATCCCTGAACTCAATTTATTATTTGTCCGTCGTGCCAGTTAAATGTTTTATGTAATTCAGTCAACGTCTAACGGATTATAACAATTCTAAATGTTTGGAGTATCTTCATCCATTGTCCAACTAGAATTGTTTTTAAAACCTTTTAACAATTTTGATGACTGTTGCTAAGGTAAGCCATCTCCTCTCTCTCTCTGTCTGTCTGTCTGTCTGTCTGTCTGTCTGTCTGTCTGTCTGTCTGTCTGTCTGTCTGTCTGTCTGTCTGTCTGTCTCTTCCCCTCTCTCTCTCTCCCTCTCTGTCTCTTCCTCTCTCTCTCTCACTCTCTCTCTGTGTCTGTCTGTCTGTCTGTCTGGCAAGCGATCCATCTCCTCTGTCTGTCTGTCTGTCTGGCAAGCGATCCATCTCCTCTGTCTGTCTGTCTGTCTGTCTGTCTGTCTGTCTGTCTGTCTGTCTGTCTGTCTGTCTGTCTGTCTCTTCCCCTCTCTCTCTCCCTCTCTGTCTCTTCCTCTCTCTCTCTCTCTCTCTCTCTGTCTGTCTGTCTGTCTGTCTGTCTGTCTGGCAAGCGATCCATCTCCTCTGTCTGTCTGTCTGTCTGGCAAGCGATCCATCTCCTCTGTCTGCCTGTCTGTCTGTCTGTCAGGCAAGCCGATCTATCTCCTCTGTCTGTCTGTCTGTCTGTCTGTCTGGCAAGCCGATCCATCTCCTCTGTCTGTCTGTCTTTCTGTTAAGCCTGTCTGTCTGTCTGTCTGACTGTCTGTCTGTCTGGCAAGCCGATCCATCTCCTCTGTCTGTCTGTCTTTCTGTTAAGCCCGTCTGTCTGTCTGTCTGTCTGTCTGTCTGTCTGTCTGTCTGTCTGTCTGTCTGTCTGTCTCTTCCCCTCTCTCTCTCTCCCTCTCTGTCTCTTCCTCTCTCTCTCTCACTCTCTCTCTGTGTCTGTCTGTCTGTCTGTCTGGCAAGTGATCCATCTCCTCTGTCTGGCAAGCGATCCATCTCCTCTGTCTGTCTGTCTGTCTGTCTGTCTGTCTGTCTGTCTGTCTGTCTCTTCCCCTCTCTCTCTCTCTCCCTCTCTGTCTCTTCCTCTCTCTCTCTCTCTCTCTGTCTGTCTGTCTGTCTGTCTGTCTGTCTGGCAAGCGATCCATCTCCTCTCTCTGCCTGTCTGTCTGTCTGTCAGGCAAGCCGATCTATCTCCTCTGTCTGTCTGTCTGTCTGTCTGTCTGTCTGGCAAGCCGATCCATCTCCTCTGTCTGTCTGTCTTTCTGTTAAGCCTGTCTGTCTGTCTGTCTGTCTGTCTGACTGTCTGTCTGTCTGGCAAGCCGATCCATCTCCTCTGTCTGTCTGTCTTTCTGTTAAGCCCGTCTGTCTGTCTGTCTGTCTGTCTGTCTGTCTGTCTGTCTGTGTTCTCACTATATTTTTGAAGAGATGAACACCAGGGGAGCACTTTTGAAGTTCAAGCAGTTCACTTTTGTCTTGAGACCCAAAAAGTGCTTTATAGATATATACATAATCACATTAGTAGGACCCTGTTCTCATAGTTCACTGACTCTAAAAGGAGACACAGTGCAAACCATCAATATTCAACTACAATTGGTAAACCTTTTTTTTATTTTTATTTATTTTTCAAGAAGAGTGCACACGGAATAGGGCATACAATGTCATATGGTTCGAATGCTTTGAACCCAAGATCATTCAAGATCCTAGGAATTCATGAGAACTCAATGGTAGAAAACAATATCTATCTATCTGGGTATTATTGGATATGGTGGATAGAAGGACGTGCCTAGACGCGCATGTGGTTTTGAAAAGTAAAAACAAAAAGATAGTTGCTCCTAGAGTTCTGGAACAATGTCGCGACGCCTCGTCTTAATGAGCACAAACAAGTTCATGGAGTTCAACGTCATTAGGCTCTTCTCTTTGCCTGACTGCCTCAGTCTGGCTCGCTGGCGTTTGTCTCAAGGCCATTCAGTAATCAAAGGAGAGTTGTTATTTTTTTTAACTGTGTTTTTTTCTTCAGCTTGAACAGATGAGGAATACTCTTCCCCACCCTGATGTTTTCTTTAAGCTACACAGCAAAAGAGCAGCTGTACCCAGAGCTGGAACATCATTCAGAGGGACCAGAGCAACCGCTGAGGTGAACTGGAGACCAGCTTCTATGCATGCTGAAACTCCAAGGTGACATCCACGGGATGCCAGCTAAAACAAATGGTAGTTATGCCATCCAACCACAAACGGATCCTTGGGTAGAGTGGGCAAACAGAGAAAATCGTGACACTCTTTCACAGAGTAGCAGGTAAGTAAGTAAGAATGAAGTTGTACAAATTAGATTTAATTGGTTTTGGCCAACTGTCTATCAGACACCGTGTTTATTGTCACACTGTGGATGTTCTCACAGAAGGTTGACTCTGGCCACCACTTGTTTGCAGCCATTTTGTGAGTACTGGTGACCCATGGTGGTGAAATAGGACAGTTCCTCCGCCAGCCGCTCGATGTGTCCGTGGTCGGGGTAAAACCCCTCTCGTGTCATTTCCTCCAGCAAACACTCCATCACATGGCTTTTTTCAAGAAGCGTCAGGGACACGATATCCAGCCCCGCCTCTGCCCAAAGAGGGTGATGCTCTGCCAAGGTATGCCGCAGAAGAGCTCTGGCTGGCTTCGCAGTGCAGGAGACATTCTGCAGTATGTGTCTGGTGATCTCCTCCTGCCCCAGACTACTGAGGAGGACATAGATGACGTTCAGACGCTCGTTGGTCTGGTTGGGCTGAAGCAGGCCTTGCAGCACGTCCAGCAAAGGAGCCGGCATCAACTCCACCTCGTCTAGCACAAAGACAGGGATCTTCTCCTGAGCCTCGGCATGCTCCACTATCTCCTCCACCCAGAGGGACAACTCTCGGGCGCACTGGCCCACATCACCTTGTACGGGGCAGTGGTGTAGGGTGAAGTACTGCACCACCAGGTCTTCTCCCAGCACCGAGCGGAAGTGGCGGACCAGCAGGCGACCCAGGTGGCTCTTGCCCACGCCGCTGGGGCCGTGCAGGGCCAGGGCCAGGGGCTGGGAGTGAGCGTAGGTGGACAGGTAGCCCTGGAGGTGCTCCATCAGCTCTTCTATCGCCCCTTGCTGGCCAAACACCTCCCTGCGCAGCGTCTTGTCCAGGCCTTCCAGGTCATACGGTGCCACATGGTCATCCAGGTTCTCGATGGCATTGTAAACCTGCGAGAGGACGGGAAAGGAAAGTCATTTTTGTAAGTGTTATTGACTGGAATAACGTTCCATTCTGTTTATTCTGTTCAATGCCATTAGTAGGAGGACAGATGAGCAGTGGAACACGTTTTTACAAATCACATAACTGGAAAAGAACTCCGCTGTATCCTCATCCACAACGAAACTGAAGCATAATTGGCATTTTCAAAAGCCCTTCCGGCTGTTTTGAGTGTAATTCAACACCATTAGTGGTAACAAAAAGAAGAGAGAAAAAAGAAGAAGCAATGTATCCTATTGCTATGATGGCAACCGTGGGATATACAGCACTAGGCAAATCATGTGGCTGTGCCTGCTCATTGAGCCTAAGGGATAATGATATCTGTAGTTGGGTAACTAGCGACTGAGTTAGAGAGTGGAAAAAAGGAGTGGAAAACACAGAAAAGAGACAAGTTTAGAGTTGACCTGAAGGGATACGATGATACCGAAGAGGACAAAGAAAGGTTTGGCCCGGCTCCGGTCCTTGTCACTGGGGACGACCTTGCAACAGTTGTTAGGGAAGAGCACACGAGACCCTTTCCTCCTCCTCCTCCTGTGGGTGGCCTGCTTGACATTGGAGGTGAAGATCTCTGGGGCGGTGGGTGGGCCGGGGCCCATGGAGGGTCTACCTGGGTCGGTGGGTAAACTGGGGTCGGGGCCCGTGGAGGGTCTACCTGAGGCAAAGAGCCCAGTGGCTGAGTCTAGCCGACGTCTCTTCAGAGCCTGGTACTTGGTCCTGATGCGGATCATGGCTTTCAGTTCAGGGGATATCAGCGACGGCCTTGGGTGGATGAGCTTGGCCTTCTGCTCCTCTGTCTTAGCCTCCTCTGAGAAGCTCCCTGAGCTGTCCTCCTTATCTCCCATCTGTCCAAAAAACAAGACAGAGATATATAGGACAGAGGGACAACAGTGTGGACACAGCATGATGTGGTATTTATTAAGGATCCCCATTAGCATGATGTGGTATTTATTAAGGATCCCCATTAGCATGATGTGGTATTTATTAAGGATCCCCATTAGCATGATGTGGTATTTATTAAGGATCCCCATTAGCATGATGTGGTATTTATTAAGGATCCCCATTAGCATGATGTGGTATTTATTAAGGATCCCCATTAGCATGATGTGGTATTTATTAAGGATCCCCATTGGGGCGGCAGGGTAGCCTAGTGGTTAGAGCGTTGGACTAGTAACCGGAAGGTTGTGAGTTCAAACCCCCGAGCTGACATGGTACAAATCTGTCGTTCTGCCCCTGAACAGGCAGTTAACCCACTGTTCCCAGGCCGTCATTGAAAATAAGAATTTGTTCTTAACTGACTTGCCTGGTTAAATAAAGGTTAAAAAAAAAAAAAAAAAAAAAAAAATTAGCATGATGTGGTATTTATTAAGGATCCCCATTAGCATGATGTGGTATTTATTAAGGATCCCCATTAGCAGGATGTGGTATTTATTAAGGATCCCCATTAGCAGGATGTGGTATTTATTAAGGATCCCCATTAGCCAAGGCAGCAACTACTCTTCCTGGGGGTCCGGTAAGCCGCTATGTTCACACAAAGGACAATCAACGTGTAAAGAAACAAAGTTTATCTCAAGGTGACTATGCTTCACACTCTGTGTTAGTTCATTAGTTCATAGTGTTAATAATAATGCTCAATGACAGATACACTTTGCACTTGTGGCTATTATCTCTCATTCAGTGCAATATTTTGAACTTAAAATATACACCTATGTTATGTATGTTAGATATTAGTTGTGTGTCTATGAATCCCTCTTAACGAGTGAGGAGGCAGGATTTGCGTGACTCCTGACGTTTTGGATGATTTTTGGTTAACAAAAACAGGAGTAATGTAGGTCATTAATCATTAAGATTTGGTGTTAGCGCATGAGGGTGTCTGTGTATTTATAGAGGAGGGTTTGTGTGTGTGTGTCTTCTCAGACTCCTCAAGGTAAAGACAAGTGTTTACAGATTCTTAATCTCGCAGACCAACACTTTGTCCCCACAACAAAGTCAAGTTCTTAAACCGATGAACTACCTGTCACCTGGTGCAGAGAATGTTGAGAAACAACCACCTCATGACCCCAAAATAACCCCAAAAAACATTCTCCTTTGCAATCGAAGAGTTTGGTCAGATGAACAAGGAACATTATCCCAGTTAGAAAACGAGGCCATAAGCCTTTTGCATAGTGCTATTTATGGAGTAATAACTTTGCATTGGACTAGGTCGCACAAAGAGGAAGTGAAATGTCCCATGCTTTAATCTGGGTGTAATGTAAAGTTTGAAACACAAAAAAAACCATGAAGAATTGCATGCGTCGATGGATGGGTGGGATAATGTCTGTGTGTTCCCCAGAAAGGAAGGCAAACTTGAGGTTTAATGTTTTACACACGATACAGAACCGTCTCAGTATGCAAATATTAGTCATCAAGTGGAGGAAGAGAGACAGGGGGAAAAATAGAGCGAGACATGTCGGTAAGACGAAAATAGAGATATAACAATATTTCATTGTTAAATCTTAAGCTTGATGGGAGAGATATTTACCACAATGCAGAAAGGGATATTAACATTTTAAAAAATTGGAGAAAGAGGGAAAGCGATGGAAGGAGTAAAAAAAGAGAGTGAGAGATAGATTACATGTATGAAGAGAGGAGGGAAGGATGAGAAGGGCTGTTGGTGTTCGTCTTACCGTGGTGACCGTGGTGTTCGTCTTACCGTGGTGACCACCGAAGAGGGCAAAAGTCTCGACTCGCAGATTGTGAATGAGGATGGCAAACACAAATGCGCTCGTCCGAAACGGTAACACCTGTGTCCAGTGAGGCGTGCTCGTACTCCCACCCCTGCTCTCACTCCTCCCCCTCTTCTCGTTCCCCCACCCCTGCTCTCACTCCTCCCCCTCTTCTCGTTCTCCCACCCCTCCTCCCCCTCTTCTCGTTCCCCCACCCCTGCTCTCACTCCTCCCCCTCTTTTCGTTCTCCCACCCCTCCTCCCCCTCTTCTCGTTCTCCCACCCCTCCTCCCCCTCTTCTCGTTCTCCCACCCCTGCTCTCACTCCTCCCCCTCTTCTCGTTCTCCCACCCCTCCTCCCCCTCTTCTCGTTCCCCCACCCCTGCTCTCACTCCTCCCCCTCTTCTCGTTCTCCCACCCCTCCTCCCCCTCTTCTCGTTCTTCCACCCCTGCTCTCACTCTTCTCGTTCTCCCACCCCTGCTCTCACTCCTCCCCCTCTTCTCGTTCTCCCACCCCTCCTCTCACTCCTCCCCCTCTTCTCGTTCTTCCACCCCTGCTCTCACTCTTCTCGTTCTTCCACCCCTGCTCTCACTCTTCTCGTTCTCCCTCCTCCCCCTCTTCTCGTTCCCCCACCCCTGCTCACTCCTCCCCCTCTTCTCGTTCCTCCTCCCCTGCTCTCACTCCTCCCCCTCTTCTCGTTCCCCCACCCCTGCTCTCACTCCTCCCCCTCCTCTCACTCCTCCCCCTCTTCTCGTTCTCCCTCACCTCCTCTCACTTCTCCCCCTCTTCTCGTTCTCCCACCCCTGCTCACACTCCTCCCCCTCTTCTCGTTCCCCCACCCCTGCTCTCACTCCTCCCCTTCTTCTCGTTCTCCCACCCCTCCTCCCCCTCTTCTCGTTCTCCCACCCCTGCTCTCACTCCTCCCCTTCTTCTCGTTCTCCCACCCCTCCTCCCCCTCTTCTCGTTCTCCCAACCCTGCTCTCACTCCTCCCCTTCTTCTCGTTCTTCCACCCCTGCTCTCACTCTTCTCGTTCTCCCACCCCTGCTCTCACTCCTCCCCCTCTTCTCGTTCCCCCACCCCTGCTCTCACTCCTCCCCCTCTTCTCGTTCCCCCTTTCCCTGCTCTCACTCCTCCCCCTCTTCTCGTTCCCCCACCCCTGCTCTCACTCCTCCCCCTCCTCTAACTCCTCCCCCTCTTCTCGTTCTCCCTCCCCTCCTCTCACTCCTTCCCCTCTTCTCGTTCTCCCTCCCCTGCTCTCACTCCTCCCCCTCTTCTCGTTCCCCCACCCCTGCTCTCACTCCTCCCCCTCCTCTAACTCCTCCCTCTCTTCTCGTTCTCCCTCCCCTCCTCTCACTCCTCCCCTTCTTCTCGTTCTTCCACCCCTGCTCTCACTCTTCTCGTTCTCCCTCCCCTGCTCTCACTCCTCCCCTTCTTCTCGTTCCCCCACCCCTGCTCTCACTCCTCCCCCTCTTCTCATTCCCTCTCCCCTGCTCTCACTCCTCCCCCTCTTCTCGTTCCCCCACCCCTGCTCTCACTCCTCCCCCTCTTCTCGTTCCCCCACCCCTGCTCTCACTCCTCCCCCTCCTCTCACTCCACCCCTCTTCTCGTTCTCCCTCCACTCCTCTCACTCCTCCCCCTCTTCTCGTTCTCCCACCCCTGCTCTCACTCCTCCCCCTCTTCTCGTTCCCCCACCCCTGCTCTCACTCCTCCCCTTCTTCTCGTTCTCCCACCCCTCCTCCCCCTCTTCTCGTTCTCCCACCCCTGCTCTCACTCCTCCCCTTCTTCTCGTTCTCCCACCCCTCCTCCCCCTCTTCTCGTTCTCCCACCCCTCCTCTCACTCCTCCCCCTCTTCTCGTTCTTCCACCCCTGCTCTCACTCTTCTCGTTCTTCCACCCCTGCTCTCACTCTTCTCGTTCTCCCTCCCCTGCTCTCACTCCTCCCCCTCTTCTCGTTCCCCCACCCCTGCTCTCACTCCTCCCCCTCTTCTCGTTCCCCCACCCCTGCTCTCACTCCTCCCCCTCTTCTCATTCCTCCTCCCCTGCTATCACTCCTCCCCCTCTTCTCGTTCCCCCACCCCTGCTCTCACTCCTCCCCCTCCTCTCACTCCACCCCCTCTTCTCGTTCTCCCTCCCCTCCTCTCACTCCTCCCCCTCTTCTCGTTCTCCCACCCCTGCTCTCACTCCTCCCCCTCTTCTCGTTCCCCCACCCCTGCTCTCACTCCTCCCCCTCTTCTCGTTCTCCCTCCCCTCTTCTCTCATCCAAGCCTCTTCTTTTCCAGTGACCAAACCATTGGTCCCTAAGGTAAAAAAAAAAAACATCATGCACTACTCATTGCCTACATAATAATTTCCAAATGGATCATTATGAAAATGGAAACACTGTCTGTCTGTCTGTCTGTCTGTCTGTCTGTCTGTCTGTCTGTCTGTCTGTCTGTCTGTCTGTCTGTCTGTCTGTCTGTGTCTCTGTCTGTCTGTCTGTGTCTCTGTCTGTCTGTCTGTCTGTCTGTCTGTCTGTGTCTCTGTCTGTCTGTGTCTCTGTCTGTCTGTCTGTCTGTCTGTCTGTCTGTCTGTCTGTCTGTCTGTCTGTCTGTCTGTCTGTCTGTCTGTCTGTCTGTCTGTCTGTCTGTCTGTCTGTCTGTCTGTCTGTCTGTCTGTCTGTCTGTCTGTCTGTCTGTCTGTCTGTGTCTCTGTCTGTATGTCTGTCTGTCTGTGTGTGTATGTGTGTGTCTAAGAGATTGAGTAATGATTGTGTCTCTGTCTTGGGGATGGCTCCCTCCGAACACAGTCTCCAACTACACATTAGGTCTCTGCTTCCAAGCCACGCCTCACAGTCATGTGAGTCACTAAGATCAAATAATGACAGGTACTTTCACTCCCAACT
>NC_048570.1:7838522-7883522 GCF_013265735.2 Oncorhynchus mykiss
AAATGCACCACTGGCAGGAATACTGTGTGCAGGACTCTTTTTCCCATTTGCTCATTGTTAACATCTCTAAAACGCAGAGCTCATGGGAACATTATCTTGTATGCATCGCACCTCTGCCGGCTACGTTCTTGATTGGCATTCACCTAGAACTTGAACCCCGGACTCCAATGTTATTACTGCAGGTGCCTTGTAAAACATCCAGGCTACGCTACGATGACTAAAGAGAGTGACATGACTGGTCTCTTTCATTTCCAAGGAACCAACGTTATTGTGTGGAAATGTTTCGGGTTGTACCACATGACAGAGGTCACTAGAGAGGAAGAAAGAATCGTCAATGAAGGATATTAGAGGAGAAACCGTCCACAGGTCTAATTATAGACTCTTAGGTTTGTTGGTGCGTAGAGCAAAAAAAGTAATCTGCTATGAATAGAAAAGAGAGCGAGGTCAGCGCTCAGTATCTGCAGTGGAATAGAGGAGGAATATCTAACCGTCAGATGGAATAGAGGAGGAACATCTTACCGTCAGATGGAATAGAGGAGGAACGTCTAACCGTCAGATGGAATAGAGGAGGAATGTCTAACGGTCAGATGGAATAAAAGGAGGAACGTCTAACCGTCAGATGGAATAGAGGAGGAATATCTAACCGTCAGATGGAATAGAGGAGGAATATCTAACCGTCAGATGGAATAGAGGAGGAATATCTAACCGTCAGATGGAATAGAGGAGGAACATCTTACCGTCAGATGGAATAGAGGAGGAATATCTAACCGTCAGATGGAATAGAGGAGGAATATCTAACCGTCAGATGGAATAGAGGAGGAACATCTAACCGTCAGATGGAATAGAGGAGGAACATCTTACCGTCAGATGGAATAGAGGAGGAATATCTAACCGTCAGATGGAATAGAGGAGGAATATCTAACCGTCAGATGGAATAGAGGAGGAACATCTAACCATCAGATGGAATAAAAGGAGGAATATCTAACGGTCAGATGGAATAGAGGAGGAACATCTAACCGTCAGATGGAATAGAGGAGGAACATCTAACCGTCAGATGGAATAGAGGAGGAATATCTAACCATCAGATGGAATAAAAGGAGGAATATCTAACCGTCAGATGGAATAAAAGGAGGAATATCTAACCGTCAGATGGAATAGAGGAGGAATATCTAACCGTCAGATGGAATAAAAGGAGGAATATCTAACGGTCAGATGGAATAGAGGAGGAATATCTAACCGTCAGATGGAATAAAAGGAGGAATATCTAACCGTCAGATGGAATAAAAGGAGGAATATCTAACCGTCAGATGGAATAGAGGAGGAATATCTAACCGTCAGATGGAATAAAAGGAGGAATATCTAACCGTCAGATGGAATAAAAGGAGGAATATCTAACCATCAGATGGAATAGAGGAGGAATATCTAACCGTCAGATGGAATAAAAGGAGGAATATCTAACCGTCAGATGGAATAAAAGGAGGAATATCTAACCGTCAGATGGAATAGAGGAGGAATATCTAACCGTCAGATGGAATAGAGGAGGAATATCTAACCGTCAGATGGAATAGAGGAGGAATATCTAACCGTCAGATGGAATAGAGGAGGAACATCTAACCGTCAGATGGAATAGAGGAGGAACGTCTAACCGTCAGATGGAATAGAGGAGGAACATCTAACCGTCAGATGGAATAGAGGAGGAATATCTAACCGTCAGATGGAATAGAGGAGGAACATCTAACCGTCAGATGGAATAAAAGGAGGAATATCTAACTGTCAGATGGAATAAAAGGAGGAATATCTAACGGTCAGATGGAATAAAAGGAGGAATATCTAACGGTCAGATGGAATAGAGGAGGAATATCTAACCGTCAGATGGAATAGAGGAGGAACATCTTACCGTCAGATGGAATAGAGGAGGAATATCTAACCGTCAGATGGAATAGAGGAGGAATATCTAACCGTCAGATGGAATAGAGGAGGAACATCTAACCGTCAGATGGAATAGAGGAGGAACATCTTACCGTCAGATGGAATAGAGGAGGAATATCTAACCGTCAGATGGAATAGAGGAGGAATATCTAACCGTCAGATGGAATAGAGGAGGAACATCTAACCGTCAGATGGAATAAAAGGAGGAATATCTAACGGTCAGATGGAATAGAGGAGGAACATCTAACCGTCAGATGGAGTAGAGGAGGAACATCTAACCGTCAGATGGAATAGAGGAGGAATATCTAACCATCAGATGGAATAAAAGGAGGAATATCTAACCGTCAGATGGAATAAAAGGAGGAATATCTAACCGTCAGATGGAATAGAGGAGGAATATCTAACCGTCAGATGGAATAAAAGGAGGAATATCTAACGGTCAGATGGAATAGAGGAGGAATATCTAACCGTCAGATGGAATAAAAGGAGGAATATCTAACCGTCAGATGGAATAAAAGGAGGAATATCTAACCATCAGATGGAATAGAGGAGGAATATCTAACCGTCAGATGGAATAAAAGGAGGAATATCTAATCGTCAGATGGAATAAAAGGAGGAATATCTAACCGTCAGATGGAATAGAGGAGGAATATCTAACCGTCAGATGGAATAGAGGAGGAATATCTAACCGTCAGATGGAATAGAGGAGGAATATCTAACCGTCAGATGGAATAGAGGAGGAACATCTAACCGTCAGATGGAATAGAGGAGGAACGTCTAACCGTCAGATGGAATAGAGGAGGAACATCTAACCGTCAGATGGAATAGAGGAGGAATATCTAACCGTCAGATGGAATAGAGGAGGAACATCTAACCGTCAGATGGAATAAAAGGAGGAATATCTAACTGTCAGATGGAATAAAAGGAGGAATATCTAACGGTCAGATGGAATAAAAGGAGGAATATCTAACGGTCAGATGGAATAGAGGAGGAATATCTAACCGTCAGATGGAATAGAGGAGGAACATCTTACCGTCAGATGGAATAGAGGAGGAATATCTAACCGTCAAATGGAATAGAGGAGGAATATCTAACGGTCAGATGGAATAAAAGGAGGAACGTCTAACCGTCAGATGGAATAAAAGGAGGAACGTCTAACCGTCAGATGGAATAGAGGAAGAATATCTAACCGTCAGATGGAATAGAGGAGGAATATCTAACCGTCAGATGGAATAGAGGAGGAACATCTAACCGTCAGATGGAATAAAAGGAGGAACATCTTACCGTCAGATGGAATAGAGGAGGAACATCTTACCGTCAGATGGAATAGAGGAGGAACATCTAACCGTCAGATGGAATAAAAGGAGGAACATCTTACCGTCAGATGGAATAGAGGAGGAACATCTTACCGTCAGATGGAATAGAGGAGGAACATTAACCGTCAGATGGAATAGAGGAGGAACATCTAACCGTCAGATGGAATAGAGGAGGAACATCTTACCGTCAGATGGAATAGAGGAGGAACGTCTAACCGTCAGATGGTATAAAAGGAGGAACATCTAACCGTCAGATGGAATAAAAGGAGGAACATCTAACGGTCAGATGGAATAGAGGAGGAACATCTAACCGTCAGATGGAATAGAGGAGGAATATCTAACCATCAGATGGAATAAAAGGAGGAATATCTAACCGTCAGATGGAATAAAAGGAGGAATATCTAACCGTCAGATGGAATAGAGGAGGAATATCTAACCGTCAGATGGAATAGAGGAGGAACATCTAACCGTCAGATGGAATAAAAGGAGGAACATCTTACCGTCAGATGGAATAGAGGAGGAACATCTTACCGTCAGATGGAATAGAGGAGGAACATCTAACCGTCAGATGGAATAAAAGGAGGAACATCTTACCGTCAGATGGAATAGAGGAGGAACATCTTACCGTCAGATGGAATAGAGGAGGAACATCTAACCGTCAGATGGAATAGAGGAGGAACATCTAACCGTCAGATGGAATAGAGGAGGAACATCTTACCGTCAGATGGAATAGAGGAGGAACGTCTAACCGTCAGATGGTATAAAAGGAGGAACATCTAACCGTCAGATGGAATAAAAGGAGGAACATCTAACGGTCAGATGGAATAGAGGAGGAACATCTAACCGTCAGATGGAATAGAGGAGGAATATCTAACCATCAGATGGAATAAAAGGAGGAATATCTAACCGTCAGATGGAATAAAAGGAGGAATATCTAACCGTCAGATGGAATAGAGGAGGAATATCTAACCGTCAGATGGAATAGAGGAGGAACATCTAACCGTCAGATGGAATAAAAGGAGGAACATCTTACCGTCAGATGGAATAGAGGAGGAACATCTTACCGTCAGATGGAATAGAGGAGGAACATCTAACCGTCAGATGGAATAAAAGGAGGAACATCTTACCGTCAGATGGAATAGAGGAGGAACATCTTACCGTCAGATGGAATAGAGGAGGAACATCTAACCGTCAGATGGAATAGAGGAGGAACATCTAACCGTCAGATGGAATAGAGGAGGAACATCTTACCGTCAGATGGAATAGAGGAGGAACGTCTAACCGTCAGATGGTATAAAAGGAGGAACATCTAACCGTCAGATGGAATAAAAGGAGGAACATCTAACGGTCAGATGGAATAGAGGAGGAACATCTAACCGTCAGATGGAATAGAGGAGGAATATCTAACCATCAGATGGAATAAAAGGAGGAATATCTAACCGTCAGATGGAATAAAAGGAGGAATATCTAACCGTCAGATGGAATAGAGGAGGAATATCTAACCGTCAGATGGAATAAAAGGAGGAATATCTAACCGTCAGATGGAATAAAAGGAGGAATATCTAACCGTCAGATGGAATAGAGGAGGAATATCTAACCGTAAGATGGAATAGAGGAGGAACATCTAACCGTCAGATGGAATAGAGGAGGAACGTCTAACCGTCAGATGGAATAGAGGAATATCTAACCGTCAGATGGAATAGAGGAGGAACATCTAACCGTCAGATGGAATAAAAGGAGGAACATCTAACCGTCAGATGGAATAGAGGAGGAATGTCTAACCGTCAGATGGAATAGAGGAATATCTAACCGTCAGATGGAATAGAGGAGGAACATTAACCGTCAGATGGAATAGAGGAGGAATATCTAACTGTCAGATGGAATAGAGGAGGAACATCTAACCGTCAGATGGAATAGAGGAGGAACATCTAACCGTCAGATGGAATAGAGGAGGAACATCTAACCGTCAGATGGAATAAAAGGAGGAACATCTAACCGTCAGATGGAATAGAGGAGGAATGTCTAACCGTCAGATGGAATAGAGGAATATCTAACCGTCAGATGGAATAGAGGAGGAACATCTAACCGTCAGATGGAATAGAGGAGGAACATCTAACCGTCAGATGGAATAGAGCTCTTTTTCTATTCATTGAAGGGAGAGTCTCGAGTTCATTTTTTTTCTTCTTTTTTTATACATGGGTCGATTGGTAACTGGATATTCCCATGCGAGGGCCAACTTCCTGTATTACAAAAACCCAAATCCACTGCTTTAAACTTCCTGCTTTGTCATGCTTCCTCTGACCCCTCCCTCCCCCAGATATTTCTCAATCTCTTAGGTTCCCATTACAAATCTTAATATCAAACCGCTGCGGTTTAGGTCATTGTTTTCATTGACCTTACTTGCTCCTTTGGCAGCCAGTGAACTGGTCAGTCAGTAGCCAGATGAGCAAAACTTTGTTTGAGGCTCTGTACTTTTCCATGACACATGCGTGACATGCATCTGCTAGAGTGGAGCACATCAGTCCACTGTTCAATGCTGTGACTCCATCTGGTGGAGACCACAGAGAAAGAGACCAATCTGAACCTCGGTAATTAGTATCCCTTATTAGAAGTGCTACTTCATTGTTATCACAGTAAATATAAATATACAAACACATCTGACACATCTAAGCCAATCTAACATCAACGAAACTTCACATATGTACTCTGATCGACAAACACAATGGGCACCAAATCAATGTCGACTTTATTTCAAGTTTAGGAAATGCAAATCATTTGCCAGAGCAACATTTGACAAATGTATAGCCAAAGTATATAACATAAAATATGGTTTATTTTCAATATGATAAAATAAAAAAAAATAAAAAAAAGACAATTCTAAAACCTTGATATGTGTGAAAGCGTAAACTGTAGAAAATGTGACACTTGTGAGCCGACAGTATTTGTTAATCTGCCCGTTTGATTCTACGTCTCTATCAGCTGGATAATATTCATGCAACCAAAATGGCTTTTTTCCTTAAAAAAGAAGAAAAGAGACCAAGTAAAAAAAGATATGGGTAATTGGTATAAGCAAACATACTAATTCCACATTTCAATCGTCAACCTCTTGCCACGTTGATACCCCCCCCCCGTCCCCCCGTGACCTCTAGAGTATCTCCAATCTCCTAGCCCTGACTGTTTCACACAGTGATACCGCAGTGTCTTACTAAAAAAAAAAGGTAACTGTGCATTTGCATAGCCAGACGCTATTGATTTGCATTGAAGTAGGTGGAGTGCGTTTACTGTGGCTGGAAACCTGGAGAGGACAGCAGGGCTATTATATTATGAACGTGTATCACATGACCGTCTGCCTATAAACAAAAAACCACAGAGGGAAATGTGGTTCTCTTGTACGACGTGCATCATAGTTGTACACAAATTCAGCATACAGACACACAACTGCTAAGAAATAGATACACTTTATAAAAATAAATAAAATGTAAAAATGTTTTAAAAAAGTACTGAAAACTGCTACAGTAGATGGTAGAAGCTGGGTAACAATAACGTCTCTCTCCGAGGTCCATCAGGTGCACTGTAGTGAGAGTCTCTCTCAGAGGTCCATCAGGTGCACTGTAGTGAGAGTCTCTCTCAAAGGTCCATCAGGTGCACTGTAGTGAGAGTCTCTCTCAGAGGTCCATCAGGTGCACTGTAGTGAGAGTCTCTCTCAAAGGTCCATCAGGTGCACTGTAGTGAGAGTCTCTCTCAGAGGTCCATCAGGTGCACTGTAGTGAGAGTCTCTCTCCGAGGTCCATCAGGTGCACTGTAGTGAGAGTCTCTCTCCGAGGTCCATCAGGTGCACTGTAGTGAGAGTCTCTCTCAAAGGTCCATCAGGTGCACTGTAGTGAGAGTCTCTCTCAAAGGTCCATCAGGTGCACTGTAGTGAGAGTCTCTCTCAGAGGTCCATCAGGTGCACTGTAGTGAGAGTCTCTCTCCGAGGTCCATCAGGTGCACTGTAGTGAGAGTCTCTCTCAGAGGTCCATCAGGTGCACTGTAGTGAGAGTCTCTCTCAGAGGTCCATCAGGTGCACTGTAGTGAGAGTCTCTCTCCGAGGTCCATCAGGTGCACTGTAGTGAGAGTCTCTCTCCGAGGTCCATCAGGTGCACTGTAGTGAGCGTCCACTTTCTTAGCTCCAGTCGGATGATGTTGTTATAGCTGTTTATATGCGAGGAGGAAGATGATGACGCAAGTAAGCACCACCATCATCATCACCACTGACACCAGGAGGGAGGCTCTGCATCCTGGTCTACGACACAGTCTCAGCAGTGCCCCGAGCCGTCGCCTCCGCCCCCCCTCTACGTCCCCGCTGTCTCCTGCGGGGCTAGGCAGCCCCACATCCAGAGAGTGACTAATAGAACGCAGCGAGTTCAGAGGGGGGGGTGCGTCGGTGGTCCTCTTCACCTGCAGCTTGCCCTTGTTGCGGTTGAAGCGGATGCTGTAGACTCGCTGCATGGCCGCGGGGAGGTAAGAGAGCACGGCTCGGTCCGTGGTCAGCTTGGGCAACCCCAGGTCGGGTAGCGGTGTGTGGCCCCGGCACAACGGGCACTGGATGGAGTCCGGCTTGGCTGACTTGACATTCATACGGGCCAGGCACTCCAGGCAGAAGGTGTGATTGCACTGGAGCATCTTGGGAGTGCGGAAGACATTGTTGAACTGGCTGAAGCAGATGGCACATTCCAGGTCTGGGGCGCCCTCGTCAAGGGGGGGCTGGAAACCGAGTTGTGGCTCCTGGTAGGGGTCCATGGTTGGGACTGGTGGGCAGCAATGGGAGGTCAGAGGAGACCTTGGGAATCAACAGGAATGTAGGAGGTCAACTGCCATTGACATGTGACCGCTGGGAACCTGAGGAGGACACAACATTGAGGTGATGATGCACCTGTAACATGGTACCTCTTACCCAGGGGCGTATTCATTAGTGCACACATTTTGCAATAAAAACAATGCATTTGTTATTGGACAAGTTCAGGTTAGTCCCTCCCCGTTTGGTTCCTAGTGAATACAACCCAGGGAAGTAAGGTAATGTCAACATAGAAATGCTATGATAATGAAGGAAACATCTCCTATTCTATCTGTAGATAGGAGGCTGTGTTACACAAGAGGGCGTAGCAGCAGCTGATCAGTCATCAATTGATCAACTGATCAGTCATCACATTTCTTACTGGTATAAGAAATGTGGTGGAAACTCCCACTAGGCCATAAACTCGCACTAGGCCCAGTAACAGGGGGGGGGGGACGGGGGACGGGGGACGTTCCAGACCGTTCCATTGACAAGACCGCCGCACATTCAACAAATCTGATCTAACAAAATTAACATTTGTCAAATCTGTCATGATTGATGTAGTGTAACAGACCCGCAATGTGGTTATTAAAGTCGGATTTGGATATAACATTTAGAAGTTGTCCCCTGTTCAGGTTTAGAAGTAAAGACTGCTAAATGCTAACTCCCGTTCGTATAATCCGGTTAGCGTAGCTAGCATACAGGAAATCGGTGGTGGTAGTCAAAGTCGCGTTTAACTGCAACGCTGTTGATTGGCTAAGATTCCATGAACATGTGTCGGGGTTGACATCCATACGAGCATTATGCCCCGATTTGAACCTCAACATAGTGAAACGTGACCCGAGTTTAGACCGTCGTGAGATAAATTAGTTTTACCCTACTGATGATGTGCTGTTGCAGTAGTTTGGGGCACACATTTTGCTACGGGGGCAATGAAGAGATTTGAGAACTTTCCCTACGTGTTTCCATGACATTTCCATTGTTTTGGTCGAGTTTGATTGACCTCGTTGCCGCATCTACACCTCCACTAATCCAACACTTGTAGATTGTGGGAAGGAACCGAATGTGTGCAAACGTCAGGAGAAAGGTGATATCTGGACACTCACTCAGAAAAACGTTTGTTTTATTGAGGGAGCCATGTAGAAATGGGGAGCATCATTTCTATTTAAAATCTTTATGTTGACAGGGAGTCAAAGCTGAAACCGAGGTCTCTTTTCCAGATGAGCCCTGTTGAGCGCCACAATATACAGGACACACACATTAAACTAAACATCTATATTCACATTAAAATACACATTATAGAGGCAACAATTCCTCAAATGTTAAAGTGCTTCATGGAGCAAAGCGTTTTCTAAATTCAAACAGCAACTAGACAGTCTTCCAAGCTGAAACGTGTCGTCTTACAAGTCAGGAATTGAGGAAGTATCGCCAAGTAAAGGTTTGTCAAATTCTCTGTGCTTACGCTTACCTTCCTAATCAGCCAGCTGGAGGAGCATCAGTCATGGTCTGACTAGGCAGATTTTAGCCAGCTGGAGGAGCATTAGTAATGGTCTGACTAGGCAGATTTTAGCCAGCTGGAGGAGCATTAGTAATGGTCTGACTAGGCAGATTTTAGCCAGCTGGAGGAGCATTAGTAATGGTCTGACTAGGCAGATTTTAGCCAGCTGGAGGAGCATTAGTAATGGTCTGACTAGGCAGAATTTAGCCAGCTGGAGGAGCATTAGTTATGGTCTGACTAGGCAGATTTTAGCCAGCTGGAGGAGCATTAGTAATGGTCTGACTAGGCAGATTTTTAACAGCTAGGTTCATCTGTGTCAAGGAAACCACCCCTCAGAATACTGTGTCAATAGTAGCCCTTGATCATGATTCCCAGTCCCATTACAATACACATAGGAGTCATTGGACGAAGGCCGCTTCTGTAGGGGGGTTGCTAGGCCTGAACATTAACACACATCGCTTGCTGTGAGGTTTTAGAAGCATAAGGACATATTTCACGTTGGTGAGAAATCATTTCCAAAAAACAAAAAAAACATTCAATTGATACACACCTTTATAGGGTTAGGGTTCCCACATGGCCATATCTCCATGTTACAGCGCTCATTTATGGAGAACAGAGTGGCCTACCTGTGCTAATTAGCCATCTGTGTCTCCGAACACCTGTGTGTAAAACGGAAGACGTAAAAGTGTTGTCACTGAAAATAACTGTCAGCTGCAACTGTTTTAAAACAGTGTACAGTAAAGTGTGTATTTTGCATTTGTGAAATAATTTTGATGTGATATGAAAGTAGAGGACTTTGTTTCTAGACCTGTGCCGCAATTTAGAATCGATTCACGTTGTAGATGGGAGTACTTGGGGCTGTTTTGGCTTCCAGAGCCAATTCACCCTTTAAAACAGAACGTGTAAGGTCCTTGGACTATAAGGACTAACATTAGGTTCCTTTAGTCTAATACGGAGCTGTGTCAATAGGTATTGTAATATGGCTCACCAATCTAACTGCAGACCTTACTGCAATCTCCTTGATTTTTCTTAAAATGCATGGAAGGTAAACAGGTTTAGGTGGTTTCATGTAAAGGATGCCCTGCTCTCACATTTATGGGTCAAATGAAGTAGTCATAGCAACACATTCATTGTATGCAAAAGAGAAGGACAACTTTAGTTCCGCCATCTACCACTACACTAATCTAGGCTACTAGCTGACATTCAGTATGAACTAGTCTATCAATTTAAGAGAAATACATACAGAAAAGGACTGATATCATGTGTAGGCTACATCACCTGAGTGAGAAACACATTCAAGTTCATATTTCTTACAGATCAGGCAAGGCAACATACACCAATATGAAGTTTCCATAAACCCTCAAGAAAAAACCCCTACTTACTGGTAAAATAGGTGAATGTGGATAACTTGCCAGAATGTAATCCGACCTACAAGAGGAAATATTAAGGCTACATCCTTATTTGACAGCTGTAAGGAGGAGTGACGTCCGATGGGCATTTTGCCCTGAAAGCAGCAGAGGTGCCCAGAAGAAATACAAGCCTGCCGTTTTCACTTTTGAAAGTTAACCCCGAGTCCAACTTAAAAAAAAATTATGAACTATGGAATGAAAAACACTACAGTTGAAGTAGTTACCATGTCGCTCATACAGTCGTGGTTAAAGCGTGATCTTGCCGGTGAAAGGCGAGCGCAGGCAGATCCCCTGGAGCAAGGTCATAGAGCGCGCTCCTCCAAACAAACTCTTGATATTTAGGTTGTGGTACTACTTTGCTTCAACTCAGCTCCTTTGCTCTCGGCTTTGGGTAAGTCAGTATTTGAATACTGTTACAATATGAGGAAACGTGTTCGGGGTAGCTAGTCAAATGAGCGACTCGGAAATATTAGGCCTATCTGTGTAAACATACTTGGCTCGGTGAGCGCGAGCGGGCGTCCGTGGGTAGTCATTTGGAAATGCACATACCTAATATAGGCGTCGTTGCACCTGTCGCGACTTTATGTAGATTAGCGAGTCGACCTCAAAACTCCACATAATACCGACTACTCATTAGTTGTCTTGGAAATAAAATGAAAACGTGTCTTGTCTGTCATGGCTTATACAAATGCTGTAGGTAGATAGGCCCTATGGTATGAAGTCACTTGGCAGTACATGATTTTATATAAAAAAATTGGATTTCCCAAAAACCTTGCTTGGCGAAGACATTTGATGATGATAATTATTGTGAAATGTGAGTAGTAGACTTATCTAAAAAATAAAAAAAAAACGTTTAGGTGGCTGTTCATGTTTTTGAATATTTTTTTATTGGTGACAGATGAGAACAGGAGAAATGTAAGGAGTAGGGTTGGGGGAGGTCATTCTAATCTTAGATCTAGGGTACATAGGGTAAAATTCAGCCTGGAGGCCCCCCCCCCCACTAAGGACTCAGAGATTGAAGCATTGTCATTCCACTGGTGAGATTAGTGAATGTGTTGGCATTGGTAAAACATAAGACTAACATACAGTAACAATCAGATTTATTAGATCAAACATAAAGACCAACACAGACAGAGCTAACACAACGGGACCCACACCCTTCTCTTATTCTAGTCAAATATGGCTTGCATCCCAAATTATACCCTATTACCTGTTTAGTGCAACAACTTTTAAACAGGGCCCATAGGGCTCCAGTCCAAAGTAGTGCACTATATATAGGGTATAGGGTCCCATTTGTGACACACCCATAGGAGACAATGGGACGGTTAGATTCCAACCAAGAGCATCATTGATTATTACACAGAACAGTGGCATCTCGTGCTTGTGGCTCCTCACCATGCCACTCATGGTTGACATTGATGCAATGTTTGTTATGCATACTGAACAAAAATATAAACGCAACAATTTTAAAATATTTTTTTACTGAGTTAAAGTTCATATAAGGAAATCAGTCAATTGAAATAAATTCCTTAGGCTCTAATCTATGGATTTCATATGACACGGGGTGGGGGTGCAGACATGGATGGGCCTGGGAGAGCATAGGCCTATGGTAGAGAAATTGACATTCTATTATTTGGCAACAGCTCTGGTGGACATTCCTGCAGTCAACATGCCAATTGCACGCTCCCTCAAACCTTGATATCTGTAGCATTGTGTTACAAAACTGCACATTTTAGAGTGGCCTTTTATTGTCCCCAGCACAAGGTGCTGCTGTGTAATAAGCGTGCGGTTTAAATCAGCTTCTTGATATGCCACACCTGTCAGGTGGATGGATTATCTTGACAAAAGGATCAAATATTCACTAACAGGAACGTAAAAACAAATTTGTTCACAACATTTTTGAGAAAATAAGTATTTTGTTCATATGGAACCATTTCTGGGATCTTTTTTAAAATTTATTTCAGCTCATGAAAACATGGGACCACCACTTTACATGTTGCTCTTGATATTTTGTCATTCAGTGTATGTTTGTATGACACCAACAGGCTCCTGAACAGCTTCTATCCCTAAGCCGTAAGACTGCTAAATAGCTAACAAAATGGCTACATGGTCTTTCTGAGTTGACCCGTGTCTTTTTATTTTTTTTTGCACAATTCTCTATGCACACCCACAGGACTCTACAGTCACGTACACACCCGCATGCAATCATAATTTATGCTGCTGCTACACTGTTTATCATATATCCCGATGCCTAGTCACCTTACCCCTATACATATCTACCTCTCACTCCAGTATCCCTGCCTATTGTTAATATGGTATTGGAACTGACCCTGTATATACAGTGGGGCAAAAAAGTATTTAGTCAGCCACCAATTGTGCAAGTTCTCCCACTTAAAAAGATGAGAGGCCTGTAATTTTCATCATAGGTACACTTCAACTATGACAGACAAAATGAGAAGAAAAAAAATCCAGAAAATCAAATTGTAGGATTTTTAATGAATTTATTTGCAAATTATGGTGGAAAATAAGTATTTGGTCAATAACAAAAGTGTCTCAATACTTATATGTTATATACCCTTTGTTGGCAATGACAGAGGTCAAACATTTTGTCTGTCATAGTTGAAGTGTACCTATGATGAAAATTACAGGCCTCTCTCATCTTTTTTAGTGGGAGAACTTGCACAATTGGTGGCTGACTAAATACTTTTTTGCCCCACTGTAGCTTTTTACTTTGTTCTTGCTATTTTCTATCTTGTGTTCTTTGTTTGTGTGCTACATTTGGAGCTTGAAAGAAAAGGCATTTCACTGTACTTGTGCACATGACATTAAAATTTAAAACTGTATGGGATGTGTTCCCATCAGAATGTGTTAGCCATGTGACTGGCGAGTTAACTCCTGTAGCTAAAGCCCTTTCGTGATGCGTTGGTATAGTGTCTCTCCGTGCCTATCCAATTCCTCAGAGGTAACTATCTACAGCAGGGATTCCCAAACTGTTTTGACCCGCGATCCCACTTGGATATGAAAAATGTTTTCGCGACCCCAATAATATATATATTTTTTAAATCAACTGCCATGGTTAACTTTTTAAATTTGGGCTATGAGTCTATTACAAATCAGTCTGACAGTACTTTTGACAGTATTTCAATCTGAAGGACATATGTTTTTAAATGCATTGGGAAGTTCAGAAGATCATCAGCCAATCATTTTATACTGTGATTTTCTGTGAAGAAAGTTACATCGTCATTGATGTTATTTCCCCCCCCCAGTCTGATTTAGTGCTTGGTCTTGTCCACGCTGTTCTAATGAGTTCTGCTTGTCGGTCTTGTCCACGCTGTTCTAATGAGTTCTGCTTGTCGGTCTTGTCCACGCTGTTCTAATGAGTTCTGCTTGTCGGTCTTGTCCACGCTGTTCTAATGAGTTCTGCTTGTCGGCATTGCAGAAGGGAAGACACACATGTGTTCCTTAGAGTCTTATCATTCAGTGATTGGGGGGGGGGGGGGGGGGGGGGGGGGGGTCATAATATTTTGTAGCTTAAACCGTTCGAAAGATGGAGCCACATTTGTAGGAAGAAAACAGAACCGCTCTGTTTATTACAACCATATCTAGCGACTACCGGAGGTTACTGATGTAATCCCGCCTCTATTAACCAAGCGCAAATGTAACATTTTATTTCAGAGTTTCTCTCGAGACCCCTATTTTTCAAAACTGGTGACCCCCGTTAGGGGGTCGCGACCCCTAGTTTGGCAAACGCTGACCTACAGTGTGGCAGTATCTCAGTCAGTTTAATACAAATAGATTGCATTCCATAAGTTCCCATTTTTGCCAGCGTAATAACGGAGTGTGACACAGAAGTCGAGTATCACAACCTGGGTCGACATTATCACTGCCGAGTTGCGCTGTAGCTCCAGTTGGTAGAGTATGGCGCTTGCCACACCAGGATAGTGAGTTCGATTCCCGGCACCACTCATACGTAAAAATAGAATATATATGCACGCATGACTAAGTCATCACTTTGGATAAAAGCGGCTGATAAAATGTGGTAAGTTATTATATTATTAAAAAATGGGGTCGTGAAGCCATTTCAAATAAACTGTCGTAAGAACGTAAGTGTCACTCTCCTCCTGTAAAGTTTCACCCTAGTCCGGTCTGAACTAGACACTTTATTCTGGGTGTATTCATTAGTGCACACCGAAGCAAAAATGCATTTTTGCAACTGAATATTTTGCAATGAACAACTTATTGGACAAGTTCAGGATGAGTCCCTCCACGTTTCGGGCCCGTTTGGTTCCTAGTGAATACACCCCTGCTCTAAAGGATTCATGATTTATCTTCCCGCTCTATTTTAGAGTGGTTACAGTTTTTCCTAAACTACCCGATTAACGATTCCACAATTGTCTACTTAAATTTGGCTACTTGTACGTGCTAAAGCTATCACTATCCACTTAGTCTCCAAACATCCAAATCATTTCTGTTGCATCAAGACATCTCGAAACAGTTGGGCCTCGCCTGATGCTCTGAGTACAATGTCTAGGGCTCGCCCTGATTTAGAATGACTCGCAGGGGGTCTTCTCCCATCAGTTGACCCAGGGATGGTGTCTCCTGATCGGGTCCATCTGACTTAAAGGGCCCCGCTGGCTTGGAGGTCTGTGTGGCCCACAGTGTAATGGGTTTTCGGGTTACCGTGCCGGCACCGGTCCTGTGCCCTCGTCAGAAGCGCGCCACCTCCTTTAGGTCCAGCCCATCCTTGTGATGGTGGAGTATGTGAAGCCCTGTGTTAAAGCTGGCACACAGCAGACTGCTGGAGTCACTTGGGGCCAAAGACACCAAAGGACCTGATCCATCCAGGGTCAGAGTGGTCAGACAGGCTTCAGAGAGAGAAAGAGTGACAAGGAAAATAGGAAAGAACCATGATGAGAAGATAGAGGCCATTTAGCTCACTAGGGTAGGGCATCGTAGTGTAGGGCAGTGTTACCTGCAGTGTTTTGATCCCAGATTTTGACTGAGCAGTCATGAGAGGAGGACGCTACGAGCGCAGGGCCCCCGGGGCTGGAGGGCAGGAACACACAGCAAGCGGTCGTCTCGCGATGGCCCCGGTACTCTACCACCTTACAGCCAGGCTGCCTGAGGTCCCAAAGCTACAAACACACACACAGAAAACACATGAGGGGGTGTGGGATTCACACAGTAACAATACTCAGTAGGGAAATTCTATACAGGAGTGTGAACTTGTACACTTCCCCCTCGGGGTGGACAGGTGGACAGGTGTGAACAACATGGTGGACATTTCCATCAGTCATTATTGCACCAAACCAATACCTTTCATTGGGGGGGGAAACAAGTGCACAGTTCTGGAACAGGGTAGAGAATTGGAAACCCAGACAGGGTTGAAGGGGGGGGGGGGGGGGGGCTCACCGTAGCCTCACAGCCTTGGCCTCCGAAGCCATTGCTGCTGGACAGGAGGTGGTTGCCGTTGGCGCTGATGTCACAGTGTGTCTGGATGTATTGCTTGGCTGGGAACGTGTTAGTGACCTGCCAGGTACGACTGTCCCACACCCTGCAACATTCAAAATGCATGTATCAACCGGGAGCACTGCATTCAGAGGCGGGTGGGAGGAGCTATAGGAGGACGGGCTCATTGTAATGGCCGGAATGGATTACATGGAACGGTATCCAACACATTAAACATATGGAACATTCATTGCATTCCAGCCTATGCAATGAGCCCGTTCTCATAGCTCCTCCCACTAGCCTCCTCTGACTGCATTACACACAGTAACACTGTTAGTGATCACACCCTGAGTGACTACCAACAGCATATAGCCTGGGGGCCAGTCTGTCGTCCTATAGCCTGGGGGCCAGTCTGTCGTCCTATAGCCTGGGGGCCAGTCTGTCGTCCTATAGCCTGGGGGCCAGTCTGTCGTCCTATAGCCTGGGGGCCAGTCTGTCATCCTATAGCCTGGGCGCCAGTCTGTTACTGCTCTCTTGCAAACTCCTTATGGAATTGGATATTCAAAACATGTTTGGCTTGACAATGAAGTAGGCAAAAGCACCGGCAGATTTGGGACCAGTCTTTAACAACTTACCTGATGGTTTTATCCTCGGATGTCTGAACGATGGAGCTGCTCTCAGGTACCCAGCACACATGAGTAACCTGAAAAAGAGTCAGGCTCTATACGAAGGATCATACGGAATCATATTTACAAGACTTTTTTGTGTATGTAATAATATAACGTTTAGTAGTGTGCAAGATTGATCTACATTTTGTATGTTTTTAAATGCCCGGATGTCATACTCATTTCCCCTTTTTCATATAGTGTGAATTCCTTAAAAGGGATATTTTACTACAAAATAAATAAATAAATATATAGTTTATTAGTCCACTGTTGATATGATCCTAAAAATGTTGCATGTCAGCAGTAACATTTAAGAGCACTTTCAGTACAAAGTACAAAGTGAGATGGTCCAAACTATGCAAAACGCATCACCGAACTTTGTGATTTCACTTGAACATATTCATGAATTAAATTGCCTTTCCATTATGACGGTGCATTATGACACTTCCTCAGTATGGATGAGCTGTAGTAAGTTCATCATTTGTTCTAGTATAACTTTTTACTAAACCGTGTTTCTAAATAGTATGCAGTTCTGTTAGTGCCTAGTAAATACTTACAGTAAACAGTATGATAATTTGGACACAGGGTACGAGATATCATCCTACCTTTTTATAGTACCCTCAAAATCAAGGGACAGAAGAGTCACGTACCAGGTTTCTGGAGACTGTGTTCTTATGGACACGCTCGCCAGACTCAATGTCCCAGAGGCACATGGAGTTGTCACGGGAACCAGTGCACAGCCTCGACCCATCTAACGAAAATACAAGTATGGTTTACACACACACACACACACACACACACACACACACACACACACACACACACACACACACACACACACACACACACAGGTATTTATAATGGGTGTTTGATAAGGTGTTCATGCAAGTGTTTGAGGGGTGAAGGGGGAAGTTGTCCCTAGACGCTGATCTTGAAGGTTAAGTTAAAAGGTTAAGATTGGGGGAGGAGGGTAAATCTGATCCTAAATCTGCACCTAGGGGGGAACTTCACCCTGTTTCTACCTGGACTGACGGCCAGCCCGTTGACCACCAGCTCATGGCCACAGAACTCCTGGATGGGCTCGTCCCCCTGGTTGAGATCCCACATCATAACACTCTTGTCTCGAGACGCACTAAAGATCCAAGTGCTTCCAGGAAAACACTCCACCTGGGAGAGAGAGAGAGAGAGGAGAGAGAGAGAGAGAGAGAGAGGAGGAGAGAGAGAGAGGAGACAGAGAGAGAGAGGACAGAGAGAGAGAGGACAGAGAGAGAGAGGACAGAGAGAGAGAGGACAGAGAGAGAGAGGACAGAGAGAGAGAGAGAGAGAGGGAGGAGGAGAGAGGAGGACAGAGAGAGAGAGAGAGGAGGACAGAGAGAGAGGAGGAGACAGAGAGAGGAGAGAGAGAGAGGAGACAGAGAGAGAGGAGACAGAGAGAGAGAGAGGAGACAGAGAGAGAGGAGACAAAGAGAGAGGAGACAGAGAGAGGAGACAGAGAGAGAGGAGACAGAGAGAGAGAGGAGACAGAGAGAGAGAGGAGACAGAGAGAGAGGAGACAGAGAGAGAGGAGACAGAGAGAGAGAGAGGAGACAGAGAGAGAGAGGAGACAGAGAGAGAGAGGAGACAGAGAGAGAGAGGAGACAGAGAGAGAGAGGAGACAGAGAGAGAGAGAGGAGACAGAGAGAGAGAGGAGACAGAGAGAGAGAGGAGACAGAGAGAGAGAGGAGACAGAGAGAGAGAGGAGACAGAGAGAGAGAGGAGACAGAGAGAGAGGTGACAGAGAGAGAGGAGACAGAGAGAGAGGAGACAGAGAGAGAGGAGACAGAGAGAGAGAGAGGAGACAGAGACAGAGAGGAGACAGAGAGAGAGAGGAGGACAGAGACAGAGAGAGGAGACAGAGAGAGAGAGGAGAGAGAGAGAGGAGACAGAGAGGCGACAGAGAGAGAAGAGACAGAGAGAGAGGAGACAGAGAGAGAGAGGAGACAGAAAGAGAGAGGAGACAGAGAGAGAGAGGAGAGAGAGAGAGAGAGGAGACAGAGAGAGAGAGGAGGACGAGACAGAGAGAGGAGGAGAGAGAGAGAGAGGAGGAGAGAGAGAGAGAGGAGGAGAGAGAGAGAGAGAGGAGGAGAGAGAGAGTGGAGACAGAGAGAGAGAGAGGAGACAGAGAGAGAGGAGACAGAGAGAGAGGAGACAGAGAGAGACAGGAGACAGAGAGAGACAGGAGACAGAGAGAGAGAGGAGACAGAGAGAGAGAGGAGACAGAGAGAGAGAGGAGACAGAGAGAGAGAGAGGAGACAGAGAGAGAGAGGAGACAGAGAGAGAGAGAGGAGACAGAGAGAGAGAGGAGACAGAGAGAGAGAGGAGACAGAGAGAGAGAGAGGAGACAGAGAGAGAGAGAGGAGACAGAGAGAGAGAGAGAGACAGAGAGAGAGAGGAGACAGAGAGAGAGAGGAGACAGAGAGAGACAGAGAGAGACAGAGGGAGACAGAGGGAGAGGAGGAGACTCGATAATTAGATACAGAATATCTACAAAACACATACAAAAAAATGTATTATAGCGAAACGTCGACGACAACATCTGTGCAGAGGTCAAATCGTGTGTGTGTGGGAGATGTATTTTTCTACTCTGTTACTCCCAGCACCACAATTGATATCTATTCTAAAGACTAAAAACACACTAATAAAAACAACAGCAGGCAGGCATCCATTCAGTAGCCACAGCCACATTGCACCCTCTTCTTCAACTACCTCTGGCTGTTTACCTTGGTAACCTCTCTGTTGTGACCTTGGAATGACTGACATAACTTCCCTCCTCTCCAGTCATACACAACCACTGCCTGGGGAGAGATGAAACAGATTAGCAGTCAGTTTCCTGTACTATATTGTCACTCGGTAAAACATATGCAGAAAACCTAGTCAATTTACTCACCATGTCACCTCCTCCAGACACACAGAGGTCTGAGGTCAGGTTGGTGACACAGTTGACGGCATCACGGTGGGCGGGTTCATACTGTATCACCTGACTAACAGCAGCATCCTCGCCATCACCTTTGGTCGCCCTGCAGAGGCACAACACAATTGCACCTCAAGAATAGCCTTCAATGACCTATTAGGCCTATTTGAGGTATGTCATGGGATTGTTACAATCTGAACCAAGCACCGCACAGATTATCTGATCAATAAAACATCCGGGGTCTATCTTTAAACAGGTTTAGGTGTGGGGGTCACTCAGCCTGTGTTGATGTTGCTGGCTGTCTTACCTGTACAGTTCAGAGCGTGACCTTCGGAACTTGCTCTGAAGTTTCCCCATGTTTGTGTCAGAACAACCTGGCTGTGGAAGCAAGCAGAGCTACCACCCAGGTCCCCAACCCATATGAGCAGATTAGGGTAGTGTTATTCGTCCAACTGTCAACCACCTTCTGCTGAAATATCAACCCAACACGCAGATTAATACAACGTGCACACACTCTGTCACTTGACACCGTTACAGTAGTCTGTCTACCTATTCAACTGTGTGATGATGTAAACACTCCTTGAGCTAAATAAATAAATCGGGCGACAGACAGAAGGAAGCTTTATTCAGGAAGGAGGGTGAAATCCTATTATGATTACTGCCACATCGCATTAACCCAACCGACGACGACACTACTTCCATAGCTGTAGCAGTGTTATTCGGACACACACACCAGGCTAACGGTACTTTCAATGGTAAACAGATAAAAAATATTTTTTTTTTTTACAGTGACTTGTCGAGCTAAAACAGGTGGTGGCAAGCCAGATCTATTTTTTGCTTACCTGCCCAGCTGGGGTGCGTAATTGACTATGACTACTAAGCTAGCTAGCTGCTGGCTAGCTAGCTTGCTAACTTAATCTTGTTTTATCTCTCATGCCACGAGATGTGAATGAGCTAGCTAGTACTCGACGACGCATAATTGTGATAAATTAGACCACTTTACTCCCTTCTTCTCACAGATAAACTGTACTCCCGTTCCCGGTATTCGTAAACTTTCGCCGTAGATTGGTGACTCAAAAAAGCTATTTTTTTGCCGCGAACTCATCGCACTATTCACTTCCTAGCGACGCTTTCTCTGTTACCAGGCGAACTGAGGTCACCTGACACAGAGGGAGGAGCCACTTTGACAAAATAGCTTTCTAATGGTCCACTACCAAATAAAAGTCCGTGCTCTCATTTTGTGTGATATTTGGGCATTTAAACTAGTGGCGTGGCAAGGCCCATGTAAGATGATGTAACCCAATATTGCAAGCTTTTATGTTGCTAAAACTATTTTCCCTACATAAAGAAACAAACATTAGGATATATTAAAGCATTTTGGAAATATAGTAAACACAGATACAAAAGGAGGAAATATCAACTATTCATATTTTGGATTAATGTAAACTTTAGTTTACAAACCTTCATTTAGTGCTGTATGGTCCTACCTGACAAAAATACATACAGCAACATTATTATTATTATTATTATTTGTTTTATGTTGTAGCTATTGTAATCTAGTCTGAGTACCAGTCATGTGACAGTCCAATTCCATGGTTTAGTAACTGTCTTAGGGGATGGCTAATGGTGGAGTAGGCCTCTCAAGGACATTTATGGGAGATTCAGAATGGCATTCACATTGGCATTTCTAGTCAATGAGTGTCAGGTTGTGTCTGTTCCTTGTAGTGAACACCTGCTTTGTGCGCTTGTTTACATGTGGTTCCATCCTCTCCATACACCATAACTATCACCATGGCAACATGGCAACTCCAGGGCAGACAGCCAGGATGGTGGACACAACAGGATAAGAGTGCACTGGAACATCCCAATATGCATCACAAATGCAGTGAGCCAACGGAAGGTCATATTGGACTAGCAATGAATCAAAGTTCACTTCTAAATGATCAGGTGACTTAAGGGGCAAGTTGGGGGGGGGGGCAAGTTGTAGAGCTAGGGAGAGGGTGTCAGAGTCCTAAGTCAGATTCTCTTTCCTTTCAAATCAAAGTTAATTGTCGTGTACACAGTTTAGCTGATGTTATAGTGGGTGCCGCGAGATGCTTATGTTACTAGCCTCCTAAAAAAATGCAGTAATATGGAAAGCAAGTACACAAATAATCAAAAATGTAACAAGAAAGGGGCCTCCCAGTGGTCTACGGCATGTCGCATTGTCGCAGCGTCACTACAGCCTGTGTCACGACTGGCTCGGGTTAAGCGAGCAGGTGTTAAGAAGCGCGGTTTGGCGGGTCATGTGACGCGTCCTTTGCTTCTCCGGAGTTGCAGCGGTGAGACAAGATCGTAATTGGACGTCAAGAAATTGGGGAGAAAAAGAGTTAAAATTACAAAAAATGATCCAATGTAACAACTCAAATCGCACTGCAACAGTAATCCAAACTCTGTCTGAACACTGAGTGAACAAAACATTAAGAACACCTGCTCTTTCCATTACATAGCTTTCACCTGGTCAGTCTATGATCCCTTATTGATGTCGCTTGTTAATTAAAATCCGCTTCAATCAGTATAGATGATGGGGAGGAGACTGGTTAAAGAAGGATTTTTAAGCCTTGAGACAACTGAGATATTAATTGTGTATGTGTTCAATTCAGAGGGTGAATGGGCAAGACAAAAGATTTAACTGCATGTGAACAGGGTATGGTTGTAGGTTCTAGGCACACCGGTTTGTGTCAAGAACTTCAAAGCTGCTGGGTTTTTCCCGCTCAACAGTTTCCAATGTGTATCAAGAATGGTCCACCACCCAAAGGACATCCAGCCAACTTGACACAACTGTGAGAAGCATTGGAGTCAACATGGGCAGGCATCCCTGTGGAAAGCTTTCGACACCTTGTAGAGTCCCATGCCCCGATGAATTGCGGCTGTTCAGAGGGTAAAAAGAGGGTGGTGCAACTCAATATTAGGAAGGTGTTCTTATTATTGTGTACACTCGGTGTGTACTGTATACACCAGATTAATTTACACAAGATGTACTAAGAATGATATGTACAGCAGTAGATATATTAGGATGAGCTATGTCAAGAATCAAGTATATAAATAAATATGTGGTGTGTATAAATAGTGTAACTAACTGTACAGTAGAATAAATATTAGAAGGAGCTATGTCGAGAATACACTATTTAAATACACAGTACAAAACCCCATAGCCAAATGGATATCATTTCAGGAAATTAGCTTCCGGACCAGATTATGGAAAATATATATATACAGTACCAGTCGAAAGTTTGGACACACCTACTCATTCAAGGGTTTTTCTTTATTTGTACTATTTTCTACACTGTAGAATAATAGTGAAGCCATCACAACTATGAAATAACACACATGTAATAATGTAGTAACCAAAATAATGTAAAACAAATCTAAATATATTTTATTTTTGAGCTACTTTGACGCCACCCTTTGACGTGATGACAGCTTTGCATACCTCCACAACAGACCACAGACGACGCAATCTCAATTCCACCTTAACACTGCCCCTTCCACCTGAACAGGAGGGGAAATATGCTACGTGAGAATGCTGTTCATAGACTCCAGCTCAACGTTCAACACCATAGTCCGCTCCAAGCTCATCACCAAGCTAGCAGTGGTGGATAAAGTACCCAATTGTCATACTTGAGTAAAAGTAAAGATACCTTAATAGAAAATGACTCAAGTAAAAGTGAAAGTCACCCAGTAAAATTCTACTTGAGTAAAAGTATTTGGTTTTATATAAACTTAAGTATCAAAAGTCAATTTAAAATAATTTAAAATTCCCTATATTAAGCAAACCAGAAGGCACCATTTTCTTGTTTATTTAATTTACGGATAGCCAGGGGTACTCTCCAACACTCAGACATCACTTACAGATAGCCAGGGGTACTCTCCAACACTCAGACATCACTTACAAACGAAGCATGTGTTTAGTGAGTCAGCCAGATCAGAGGCAGTAGGGATGACCAGGGATGTTCTCTTGATAAGTGTGAATTAGAATATTTTTTCTGTCCTGCTAAGCATTCAAAATGTAATGAATACTTTTGGGTGTCAGGGAAAATGAATGAAGTAAAAAGTTAATCATTTTCTTTAGGAATGTAGTGAAGTAAAAGTAAAAGTTGTCACAAATATAAATAGTAAAGTACAGATACCCGAAAAAACGACTTAAGTAGTACTTTCAAACATTTTTTAAACTGAATTACTTTACACTACTGCAAGCTAGGGACTCTTAGACTGAACCCCTCCCTCTTCAACTGGATCCTGGACTTCCTGACGGGCCACCCCCATACATTTCTATATTAATAATTCCATTCCTTTACTTAGATGTGTGTGTATTAGCTATTTGTTGTGAAATTGCTAGATTTACCCTGCCTTCATGTACATACAGTTGAAGTCGGAAGTTTACATACACCTAACCCAAATACATTTAAACTCAGTTTTAAACAATTCCTGACATTTAATCCTCGTAACAATTCCCTGTCTTAGGTCAGTTAGGATCACCACTTTATATTAAGAATGTGAAATGTCAGAATAATAGTAGAGAGAATGATTTATTTCAGCTTTTATTTCCTTCATCACATTCCCAGTGGGTCAGAAGTTTACATTCACTCAATTAGTATTTGGTAGCGTTGCCTTTAAATTGTTTAACTTCGGTCAAGCGTTTTGGGTAGCTTTCCACAAGCGTCCCCCAATAAGTTGGGTGAATTTTTACATACACTTAGGTTGGAGTCATTAAAACTCATTTTTCAACGACTCCACACATTTATTGTTAACAAACTATAGTTTTGGCAAGTCGGTTAGGACATCTACTTTGTGCATGACACAAGTCATTTTTCCAACAATTGTTTACAGACAGATTATTTCACTAATTGTTCACTGTATCACAATTCCAGTGGGTCAGAAGTTTACAAACACTAAGATGACTGTGCTTTTAAACAGCTTGGAAAATTCCAGAAAATTATGTCATGGCTTTAGATGCTTCTGACAAGCTAATTGACATAATTTGAGCCAATTGGAGGTGTACTTGTGGATGTATTTCAAGGCCTACCTTCAATCTCAGTGCCTCTTTGCTTGACATCATGGGAAAATCAAAAGAAATCAGCCAAAATTGTAGACCTCCACAAGTTTGGTTCACTCCTGGGGAGCAATTTCCAAATGCCTGAAGGTACCATGTTCATCTGTACAAACAATAGTACGCAAGTATCAACACCATGGGGCCACGCAGCCATCATACCGCTCAGGAAGGAGAGGCGTTTTGTCTCCTAGAGATGAATGTACTTTGATGTGAAAAGGTCAAATCAATCCCGGAACAACAGCAAGGGACCTTGTAAAGATGCTGGAGGAAAAAGGTACAAAAGTATCTATATTCACAGTGAAACGAGTCCTATATCGACATAACCTGAAAGGCTGCTCAGCAAGGAAGAAGCCACTGCTCCAAAACCACCATAGAAAAGCCAGACAACGATTTGCAACTGCACATGGGGACAAAGATCGTACTTTTTGGAGAAATGTCGTCTGGTCTGATGAAACAAAAGTAGAAATGTTTGGCCATAATGACCATCGTTATGTTTGGAGGAAAAAAAGGGGGGGGGGGGGGGGCTTGCAAGCCGAAGAACACCATCCCAACTGTGAAGCACAGGAGTGGCAGCATCATGTGGTAGGGGTGACAAATACAATTTGAATTGATTTTGATTTGCCGATTTATAATAGCCACAACAAATAAAATAAAAACATAACTATGCGCTTTTTACTTGGAAAGTTGTCTATTGATCAGTGAAAAAGTGAAGTTCATCATGAATATGAAAAGTCGATATTTCCAGCTATTCTATCTGTGTATTTACAAGTCTATATTTCCAAAATGCTTTAATATATCCCGCAGACAAGGATGTGTTTTTAGGATGAATATCTGAGAGAGAGAGAGAGAGAGAGAGAATAAGAACAATAATCTTGACATCCGAAGTATTGTGTTTTGAACTTCGGAGCAGGTTGTCTGTTAAGGCAGTCATCTCCGTGGTGTCGTTGGAACTTGAGGTTTAGATACCTAAGGAAGAGAAGAGCAGGTGTGGTTAGTGCCCGTCGCCTGTTAAGGCAGTCATCTCCGTGGTGTCGTTGGAACTTGAGGTTTAGATACCTAAGGAAGAGAAGAGCAGGTGTGGTTAGTGCCAGTCCCCTGTTAAGGCAGTCATCTCCGTGGTGTCGGTGGAACTTGAGGTTTAGATGCCTAAGGAAGAGAAGAGCAGGTGTGGTTAGTGCCCGTCGCCTGTTAAGGCAGTCATCTCCGTGGTGTCGTTGGAACTTGAGGTTTAGATACCTAAGGAAGAGAAGAGCAGGTGTGGTTAGTGCCCGTCGCCTGTTAAGGCAGTCATCTCCGTGGTGTCGGTGGAACTTGAGGTTTAGATACCTAAGGAAGAGAAGAGCAGGTGTGGTTAGTGCCCGTCGCCTGACCAGAATGGTGAAAGGAGAGTCTGTTAGTTATTTTTGTTTTTCCGACAATGAACACCTCCCTACACATTTTAAAGCTAGGTTAGATAAGGTGTGTGAGGGAAGCTGTATTTTTAAGATCGGAGAGAAGAAGGTAAGTGCTGCAGTTGCGGTGGAGATCATGATCCAGTTATTGGAGTGTCTTTTAAGTCTGTATCAGATCCGGCCGTGATTGGGAGTCCTGTAGTGCGGCGCACAGTTGGCCCAGCGTCGTCTGGGTTTTGCCTGGGTAGGCCGTCATTGTAAATAATAATTTGTTCTTAACTGACTTGCCTAGTTAAATAAAGGTTACTTTTTTTATCAAAAAGGGTGAAGGAAGTCGAGGTGGCAAAATCAGCAAACGGTCCATTGAATCTCCTAGGCAACCAAAAGAAAGCAATGTGACAATGTTGAAGATATGGCCGCGGATGCACCACAGTGAATGTGTGCCAAGCAAGACAACAGGACACGCTGTGTGTTTAAAAAGGTGGATTTTGTAGCGTTTATTTGTAAATGTTACCAACAACTTCAAAGAAATTGAAAGACGTTGGACATCTTTGTTGCTGCAGTTGAAAAGTATCTGGGACTTCAGGAGTTTACAGTGGAAAATCTGAAGGGTTATTGGCAATGGAAGATGATAGTCTTTAGGCCTATGGATATTTTCCCACCCCCACAATATTCCTTTTTTGGGATCTTTGTTTTCATCCTGCACAGTAGGTGGCGTCAATACACCTTTTTGGGTGTAGTCTGCCAATAAACCAAGAAGAAGAAGTGTGGCAATCGGTGGAAATGAATCTTGTTTCTATGTCCATAGATCAAGTGATTGAGGCCAAAAGGATGATCAGTAGGAAAGAAGGACAAATAAATGAAAGCTTTTCAGTGCTGCTGAGCTTTGAGAAGGTTTTTACTGGTACAGATGGGATTCCTTAGTTTCAATGTCCAAGAATTTGTACCATACCAATTATGGTGTTTTAAATGCCAAAGAATGGGATATGTAGCTTCTCAATTTAAAGGAAAGAAAATATGTGCCAAGTGTGGAGGGGAACATGGTTACGGTGAATGTGAGAACAATGTCAAAGCTAAATGTTGTAATGGTCGGGGGGAACACAGTTCAGCGTTTGGTGGATACCAGGTGCAGAGAAGCTAGAGAGGCCCAGAGATCTAGAATCACTCACTATGTCTCTTATGCATATGTAACAGGGTTGGTTATGTTTCCACTTGACACTGCAGTAATGTATATTCAATGTTTATGTATTCCTATTGGTTGGTTGAGTTTACATATCAATAAGGTGTGTTTGGAGGAAAAATTATGTGGATATATTGAAGCAACATCTCAAGACATCAGTCATGAAGTTAAAGCTTGGTCTCAAATGGATCTTCCAAATGGACAATGGCCCCAAGCATACTTCCAAAGTTAGAGTGAGTTAGCTAGCATATTCTAATAGGATGTTATTTTTGTAAGAGTGTGTTAGCTAGCATGCTCTAATTGTACAGACTAATCACAAATCTACAGCCAAGTATGATCACATCTGTTACACTGGTGCCGAGACCAGTGTTCTTGTGTTCGCTGTTACAAATAAATGCAAAGAGTTATGCTTGGGGAAAATATAACACAACACGTCACCGAGTACCACTCTTTCATATTTTCAAGGATAGCGGTGGCTTCATCAAGTTATGGGTATGCTTGTCATCGGCAAGGACTAGGTCGTTTTTTGGGATAAAAAGAAACGGAATCCAGCTAAGCACAGGCAAAATCCTATGTTGGAGCTCCCTGCTAATTCAGTTATTTCCATGCTAACAAATCACGAATCTACAGCCATTAACATACTGTTGTCCTGCACATCTAATGTTCTTCCTTGTGTCTATCGCCAGGTACTTACATTTATAGTATTTGTATTATTTTTGTAAGAATAAACTACAGATCAACTGGGATCGCTGACTGGACAGTCCTTTTAAAAACACAACGTAAGAGAGTTACGATCTACAATCATATCTGTTTACACTGGTGTCGAGACCAGTATTCTTGTCTTCGCTGGACAGCTGTTACACAGAGGCTGTAAAACAGATTGGTGGAACTACTAGGCGGACGGATGGAGCTACCATGGCTGCTCCCTTAGTAAGTGGCTGCTCCCTTAGTAAGTGGCTTCTCCCTTAGTAAGTGGCTTCTGCCTTAGTAAGTGGCTGCTCCCTTAGTAAGTGGCTGCTCCCTTAGTAAGTGGCTGCTCCCTTAGTAAGTGGCTGCTCCCTTAGTAAGTGGACATTCTGTCAGAATTTTAAAAACAATTATTTAACTAGGCAAGTCAGTTAAGAACAAATTATTATTTACAATGATGGCCAAACCCTAACCCAGACAACACCGGGCCAATTGTGCGCCGCCCTATGGGACTCCCAATTATGGCCAGTTGTGATACAGCCTGGAATTGAACCAGGGTCTGTAGTGACACCTCTAGCACTGAGATGCAGTGCCTTAGACTGCTGTGCAACTCAGGAGGCCAAGCACTGGTGCTTCTACTAGGGGGTTGGAAGGGTTTTGGTGAGTGTTTGTTAGTAGGGATTTATTCGTTTATTTATTTTTCTTATTAGTACAGCATTAGGAAAACCTTTTATTGAACGCACACTCCAGCACAGTAGGTGGCGGCATTCTTCTTAAACTTTAATTTGCGGACCTCCATTATACCACAGAAGAAGAATGTTTGCGACGTCACGACGAGCGTCACCACCTCACGGAAGTGCAGTCATGGCCACTCTAGATGAGTAGGACGATAATGTTTGTGTAGCGAAGGAATCAAATAACTAGACACCAACGTTCATAATTAACTTAACAACATCACTGATTTGTTTTTTTAAAACCTTTGCCTACAGCATATTATCTCTGTAAGGCCTGGAAAGAGCTCGCTGAGCTACACCGGGGACGCAGGACAAAATGTCCCTCTTCCAGTCGGCACTTGATTTCCTGGCAGGGCCCGGTGGCACTGGAGGCGCAAGTCGAGACCAAAATGATTTTGTTGGGCAAATTGTGGAGCTTGGTGACATGAAACTGAGAATCAAAAGGGTTATAGCTGAAGGTGAGTTATGTGTCAAGGTTGATAATCCGAAAACGTCACATTTACATGACACTAGGCTTGCTAATGTTAACGTTAACTAGCTCGCAAGCTAGCCATACCGGTTGGCTAGCTAACTTTAGCTAGCTAGCTATCTGGTTTATTGTTAGCATCCTTTATCAGCTAGCTAGAATATGATTTTAACAAGACATACTAGATATTATAGTATTTTATGTTTTTATTTACGGCCAACTGTTAAGACGGCTGTATTGACATGATAGGCAGGTGTCAACACATCACATGATGATATACTGGTGCAAGGGTTGTACATATAAATACGGGTACTTTAGCTGTGCTGTCCATGTAACAAATAATTATTAGATAACTTTGTTTAGAAATGTGTCATGGATAATATATATATAGACTGTTTGTGTACAATCGAACTACCTAGTACCTACTTACTATTTTCTGCCCTCAGTACACATAACCTGCGTGGGACAGGTTCTTGCTTACCCTTGAAACAGACAGCTGACATTTTTGAGGAATCTGGGGAGAGATGGAGCAGGAAAAGAGCAAGTGCTTCGGTTCCGTTGGTAGTATTACCTCTTCTGAGAATCTTCAACGTAAAGCAGTGCAGTATTGTTCATGTGGAAGTTTACAGAGAAGACTCCTGAGACCTGCAGTGTTTCATGCCGTCAAAATGGAGAACCAATTTCCCTTTAATCAAACACTTTCTCGTCTCACTCTCAAGCGACGCTTCATAGTTCCTTTATTAAGGAAAATATTTGTTCTTGTGATCAGGTTTATTGTAATGTCAGTTTTTAAAAGGAGTGTATGGACATCCAACAATTTTAGATTGTCAAAAATGGTCATGAAAGGAATAGAAATACCCGCACAAAGTCCTGATGACGAAGACCTTAAGAATTTATAATTAACTAAACAGGCGCACTGTGTTCTCATCTGAGACACTTCCTTTCATTGATAAAACATTAAAGATAGTTGACAATAAAGGATTGTTTTAAGATTGACTTTGAAATGATTGCAGGATCTCCGCACCTCTCTAATTCGGTCCCGATTAAATCAGGACCTTTACATTGCCATAGGCTACATTGCCTTGTCCCCTAGCTGTCATCAATGTCCATAGGACAAGTAGTACAGATAGTTTTTACTTGTCCAAAAACTCAAGTCACTTGTAACAATTTTTACATCATTGTATTATGCAAAGGAACCACAACAAAAATGCATTTCAATCTTGTTTACCATAGAGAATCAGACAAAAATGTAGTCTACACTCTGCCTATTGGCCTCTTTGAATATTTAAGCCTCTCAAAACACAACACTGCCCCTTTAAGGCTCTCCTGGAGGATGGTTGGCCTCCCTTGGTAGCCTATAAAATATTGCAACATTACAACCAAATACTTAAATCCTTATTAAATAATTTCCTCCGGTTCAAAACAGACTCTGGGACGACAGATCCAAAATTTCATACAACCACTGCACATTAATAAAACAAATCTGAAATGTTTTATTCATATTATAAGCTCAACAAATGCGCACATGGCTGTAGAGTCCGAGTGAATGTTCCAAAATGCAATTAGTGGGGGAAAAACAAATCAAAAGAGCCCCGCACGCACAAGGGGTTTCATGTGACAGAGATTAAAATATCCGTTAGAAATTAAAAGAAAAATCCACCCCAAAATTCATTTACAGTGTTAAATAACACTAATGTGAGAGAATATTTTTTTGTGAAACAAATGTTTCATTTTGTTGTCTGTTGCAGCTCAAGTCGACTACAAACTCTGCAATGCTCTCTCTGTGGGCTGGCTAGTTAGTTAGCTAGCTAGCAAGCAAACATAGCCACACACATTAATACCGAAGAGAATATCAGCATGTGAAGTAGCTAGTTAGTACAGTTTTTTTTTTTTTTAGGTGATTTTTACAGCTGCCAATTTAGGAGTCTACAGTCTAACCATGTTCAACCTGCAGATCGATGTGCCTCAGTGGAGTCTGGCATTCGCAACGGCAGATACAGTGCATTCAGAAAGTATTCAGACCCCTTAACTTTTTCCACATTTTGTTACGTTACAGCCTTATTCTAAAATGTATGAAATAGTTCCCCCCCCTCAATCTACACACAATACCCCATAATGACAAGGCAAAAACTGGGTTTTAGATTTTTTTTGCAAAAAAAATCTCAAATTACATTTGCATACGTATTCAGACCCTTTACTCAGTACTTTGTTGAAGCACCTTTGGCAGCGTTCACAGCCTTGTCTTCTTGTGTATGAAGCTGCAAGCTTTGCACACCTGTATTTGTGGAGTTTCTCCCATTCTTCTCATGCTCAGTGAGTTTGGATGGGGATTGTCGCTGCACAGCTATTTTCAGGTCTCTCCAGAGATGTTTGATTGGGTTCAAGTCTGGGCTCTGGCTGGGTCACTCAAGGACATTCAGAGACTTGTCCCAAAGCCACTCCTGCGTTGTCTTGGCTGTGTGCTTAGGGTCGTTGTCCTGTTGGAAGGTGAACCTGAGCGCCGTGTGGTAGGTTTTCATCAAGGATCTCTCTGTACTTCACTCCGTTCATCTTTGCCTCGATCCTAACTAGTCTCCCAGTCCCTGCCGCTGACAAATATCCCCACAGCATGATGATGCTGCCATCACAATGCTTCACCATAGGGATGGTGCCAGGTGCCAGGCAAAGGTTCTGAATAATTATGTAAATAAGGTATTTCTGTTCTTTATTTTTTTATTTGCAACAAAAAATACATTCAATCAATTTTAGAATAAGTCTGTAACGCAAGAGAACTTTATACTTTTGAGGAAATGGAAAACTTTGCCTTTGCTATGTCAATTGCCCGCTTGGAGTATTCTGGGTAATTCTTAGACAAGGATCGAATTGGATTCTATTGGGTGCTAGCTCAAAAACCCAACATTAGCACGAATTTCGTAAAAAACAATTGTTTTACTGTCCCGGACAAGCATTAATGTCAAACACATTAATTTTGGAAAACAGCCCTAATATTGTGACCAAACATCATTATGTTGTCATCTCGATTCACATGTATTTATCTCCCAAGCTATAGCACACAATATTTTTACATACAGCAAGTTTCTAAAGGACCAAAGAGTTTGGTCTGCTTCGTGTTTTCATTTTTACCATGGAATTAATATTGCGATACCGGTGTCGTCCCTGCCCAAGTAAAGATACCGGTGTCGTCCCTGCCCAAGTAAAGATACTGGTGTCGTCCCTGCCCAAGTAAAGATACCGGTGTCGTCCCGGCCCAAGTACAGATACTGGTGTCGTCCCGGCCCAAGTACAGATACTGGTGTCGTCCCTGCCCAAGTAGAGATACTGGTGTCGTCCCTGCCCAAGTAAAGATACCGGTGTCGTCCCTGCCCAAGTAAAGATACCGGTGTCGTCCCGGCCCAAGTAAAGATACCGGTGTCGTCCCTGCCCAAGTAGAGATACTGGTATCGTCCCAGCCCAAGTAAAGATACCGGTGTCGTCCCTGCCCAAGTAAAGATACCGGTGTCGTCCCGGCCCAAGTAAAGATACTGGTATCGTCCCGGCCCAAGTAAAGATACCGGTGTCGTCCTGGCCCTTTGTAAACATGCTCTATAGACCAGGGCCCAAAGAGGGGCCCACTAACAACTATTTGCAGCATGTGTAACACGAACGCTCTCGCTCTCTCTTTTACTTTCCTTTTCTCTCTCTCTTGCTCTTTCTCTCTCTCTCTCTATACCTTATTATACTAGCCTTTGACATCTGAGTTGGGAGTGTCTCCACTCTACAGCCCTCCTCCAACCTTTGTCCCTCTGTCCTGGCTAACAGGTTTGCTGTAGCAGATAGGGCCTACACACTGGTTTGTGGAAGCAGGAGAGTGTTGGAGTTTTTAGCATGGCTTTATTTGGTTACTGAGATACCAGGGCTGTAACATACCTCAGGCGTGGAATGTTAATGGCGTTGTGCCAGAAACAGGGCACCTTTACATTGTTGTCCAATAAAGAGTGAGGAGGCCCTGCCTGCGGTGTTTCATGTTTCACAGAGAACAGACTGGTCTCTAATTTCAGCGGGCCTCTGTTTGTCGCTAAGGAATTGGAGCAAAACCTCATTGACTTGAGGGGCGTATGCAAAATGAATAGTGAATTAGTATTCACTTGAGATGCCTGCCCAGTGCACACGGAAGTATCTTACATGTTAGGTGTTTAGCAAGTACAACAAATCGTGAGAAAAAAACGTCTTTGTACACAATTCTAATACTCCCCAAATGCAGGCACAATGTTGGAATGTGCAGATTTGCTCTGAGAAACATTCAAGCTGAGTTATGGTCTTTGTTTTGAGCAGAGAGCACACCTTTTTCCTTTTGAAGGTTAACTTAGAACAGAATTGTTACAAATGAGTCATCAGACACAGTGTGTTGTGTGTCTATTCTTGAAAACTTTACAAGCCAAACTGATGCTGCAATAACGTTGTCTGTGAAAAAGAGAAGTGCTCTGTTGACACATGGCGGAACCTCTTGCACATGTCAATGATTTTAGCAGCAACGGTAGTGACTAAAAGCCCCCTGGAATATGGGTCTCCAGATTAGTGTTCAGTCGTCCACCTCTGTTTCAATGAGAGAATTCTAAAGCATTGTTTTTTTTTGTGTCTGTTATGACAATGTGACTGCAATGCAATCGGTTGAGGAAAACCTATGTTGACTTTTGATAGCGATCACTGTTACATATGTTTCTTAAATGAAAGGTTTTCACATTAACAACACCAGCGCCCATACTCATAAAGCATCTCAAAGTGAGAGTGCTGACCTAGGGTCAGTTTGGTACTTTAAACCATAATGTGTAACATTACATGGACAGGGGGGGGGGGCTGATCCTAGATCAGCACTGCTACTCCAAGACACTTTATGAATAGAGGCCGAGATTGGCACTACACTGGGTGTGAAATAGCACTGAAGCGAGCTATTGTTGTGCTGGCTCTCTCATCCGGGCCATTGATCCCTCGTTGTCTTTTCCTCTGCAGGTGGTTTTGCATTTGTGTATGAAGCTCAGGACATAGGCAGCAGTAAAGACTATGCTCTCAAGGTAAGCGTTTGGATTTCCTTCACACGCGTTATCCCTTTCTGCACACACCTCGCCTGGGGCGGCAGGGTAGCCTAGTGGTCAGAGCGTTGGACTAATGACCGGAAGGTTGCAAGTTCAAATCCCCGAGCTGACAAGGTCGTTCTGCCCCACTGTTCCTAGGCCGTTATTGAAAATAAGAACTTGTTCTTAACTGAGTTAAATAGTCTAGTTAAATAAAGGTAAAATAAATAAATAAATAAATAAAAACGTATGTTAGTCAGTCGTCACAAATAGTGCCCTATTCCTTTATGTAGTGCCCTATTCCTTTATGTAGTGCCCTGTTCCTTTATGTAGTGCCCTATTCCTTTATGTAGTGCCCTATTCCTTTATGTAGCGCCTTGTTCCTTTATGTAGTGCCCTATTCCTTTATGTAGTGCCCTATTCCTTTATGTGGTGCCCTATTCCTTTATGTAGTGCCCTATTCCTTTATGTAGTGCCCTGTTCCTTTATGTAGTGCCCTATTCCTTTATGTAGTGCCCTATTCCTTTATGTAGCGCCTTGTTCCTTTATGTAGTGCCCTGTTCCTTTATGTAGTGCCCTGTTCCTTTATGTAGTGCCCTATTCCTTTATGTAGCGCCCTATTCCTTTATGTAGCGCCCTGTTCCTTTATGTAGTGCCCTATTCCTTTATGTAGTGCCCTGTTCCTTTATGTAGTGCCCTGTTCCTTTATGTAGTGCCCTGTTCCTTTATGTAGTGCCCTGTTCCTTTATGTAGTGCCCTGTTCCTTTATGTAGTGCCCTATTCCTTTATGTAGTGCCCTATTCCTTTATGTAGTGCCCTATTCCTTTATGTAGTGCACTACGTTTGACCAGCTCCAATAGCATGCCATTTGGAACGCATACTTTGTTCTGTATTTGTTAAATGTTTGTGTGTGTGTGTGTGTTTGTGTGTGTGTGTGTGTGTGTGTGTGTGTGTGTGCGCGCACACAGAGGCTCCTGTCCCACGAGGAGGAGAAGAACAAAGAAATCATCCAGGAGGTCTGCATCATGGTATCTTTTTGAGTGGTTCTCGTTGAACGTCAAACGCGGAACATTCCTCCTAGACAACATCCTTTAGTCAAGGAACACGTGACGTGTCTGTCGGACGTAATAATCATTTTTTTTATAAAATAGACCAATCTGAATAAAGTAAACAATAATCTATAAAAAAAACATTCTGGTGTAGGAGTCAAATGGCAATATGGATTTGGCACCTCATACGTCCACATTCATGACCCTAACCTCTGACCCTAAATTTTTTTTAAACAGCCTAATTCACTAAAACTGTATTTCCATTGGCATTTAGGGTCGAATGTGGCCCTGATTTTTCCGGGCCGTATCACAACCTGGCCGTGATTGGGAGTCCCATAGGGCGGCGCACAATTGGCTCAGCGTCGTCCAATTTCGGGTTTTGACCGGGATAGGCCGTCATTGTAAATAAGAATTAGTTCTTAACCTACTTGCCTAGTTTAAATAAAGGTTAAATAAAAAATAATAAAATAAAACAAATGTAAAGCACTAATGGAAACTGGGCTTAAGAAACAACCCAGTTTGAAATACAGATAATCCGTTCCTTTTCTTTGACCTGAGTCTTGTGTAGAAAAAGCTCTCTGGTCACCCCAACGTGGTGCAGTTCAGCTCTGCAGCGTCCATTGCCAAGGAGGAGTCGGACACGGGCCAGGCTGAGTTCCTCATTCTCACAGAGCTCTGTAAAGGTACTGTAGACTCCACTTTATCGCTTTGGGGCCCGGGCCCGCTCTGTGTGGGGCCGGGCCCCCTCTGTGTGGGGGCCGGGCCCCCTCTGTGTGGGGGCCGGGCCCCCTCTGTGTGGGGGCCGGGCCCCCTCTGTGTGGGGGCCGGGCCCCCTCTGTGTGGGGGCCGGGCCCCCTCTGTGCTGGGCCGGGCCGGGCCCCCTCTGTGCGCGGCCGGGCCGGGCCCCCTCTGTGGTACACAGTGGAGTCATAAAGCTGTTGCAGTACTTCAAGCTACGTCCGCACTACGTTTTCCGTTTCGCTGTGCGCAGCGCTAAGGGCTGAAATAGAAGCCTAACGTTCTCTCTTCCTCCTGGAACGTAATGTGGATTATAGCGACATCTTCTAGGGGCCTTTTTTGGAGTGGTATAGTCACAAGTCTGTAATACAGTTTATACTTCTGTGAATATGCCTGATGTTATCAAGCAAATGTATGCGCTGTAGTCTTCTACTAATTTGCAATACCTTTATGGCTGGTTTCCCATGCACAGATTGAGCCTAGTTCGGATCTAAAAAGCATTCTCAATAGAGACTAAGATTCTTCATTGAAAGATGTGTTTTGTCCAGGACTAAACGTAATCTGTATCAGGGAAACTGCCCCATAATGTTTAGCCAGTGATTTAGCAATTGCTTTGACTAGTACTCTTCATTTTGCTGATCAGGCACTTCCTGTCTTCCTGTCTTCCTCCCTCAGGTCAACTGGTGGACTTCATCAAGCGGGTGGAGCAGAAGGGACCCATGTCATGTGACACAGTGCTGAAGATCTTCTACCAGTCGTGTCGCGCCGTGCAGCACATGCACAAACAGAAGCCTCCTATCATCCACCGGGATCTTAAGGTGAGCAGTTCAAAGCCCAACTCGCCCTCGTAATTTCTCCAAGGTGCAGCTCTAGGATCAGTGTCCCTTTCCCAATCCTAACCTTAACCATTAGTGGGGGAAATGCAAAACTGACCCAAGATCAGTATCTCTGCTGCAACATCACCCTACTTCCCCTCTCAACTCCTGCCATGGCCAATACCTCTTCCTCCTTTACTACACCATACTATACCTGCTGCCATCTGTATGCTATCTAGACATAACCATTCTCTTCCTCCGGTAAGACTTCCCTCCCTCCCTGCTCTACCACTGCCACACTTAAACTTTCATCCACTTGTTTGTCAGATGTTTTTTTTTATTTTTTTATCAGTGACCAAACACCCTGTTGATGTGCTTGGTGTAGCTACAGAGTGCTGATGTAGACGTCTGTGTTCCCTGGAACCCCTCCACCCCTCGCCTGGCCCATCACGCTCTGTTTCCTGACTTTCTAGCGGACTCAGGGATTGTTTTAAGTGTTTTTGGGATGGCAACTGAGAACCAGGTCAAACCAGAGGCTATGCGTTTTGTGAATGGGTCGACAAATGTTCTGAGGAGCGGCGTTGCCTCGCTGCAATATTTTCATGTGGCCTGCTGATGTGAGACTGAGAAGCACCCTGCTTCTAATGTGGCATTAACATAAATCATCCTGCTTCTGTGGCGTTAACATAAATCACCCTGCTTCTAATGAGGCGTTAACATAAATCACCCTGCTTCTAATGAGGCGTTAACATAAATCACCCTGCTTCTAATGTGGCGTTAACATAAATCACCCTGCTTCTAATGAGGCGTTAACATAAATCACCCTGCTTCTAATGTGGCGTTAACATAAATCACCCTGCTTCTAATGAGGCGTTAACATAAATCACCCTGCTTCTAATGAGGCGTTAACATAAATCACCCTGCTTCTAATGAGGCGTTAACATAAATCACCCTGCTTCTGAAGCGATATTAACATAAATCACCCTGCTTCTGAAGCGATATTAACATAAATCACCCTGCTTCTGAAGCGATATTAACATAAATCACCCTGCTTCTAATGTGGCGTTAACATAAATCACCCTGCTTCTAATGTGGCGTTAACATAAATCACCCTGCTTCTAATGTGGCGTTAACATTAATCACCCTGCTTCTGAAGCGATGTTAACATAAATCACCCTGCTTCAAAAGCGCCCTAGAAAATCAAGGTGTTGCTGCCTCTTGTCCTTGCTTTATTGATGTTTATCAGAATCACCTTGATTCGCCAAATACATTTACTTCTTACAGGAATTTGATCTGGTGAAATGGTGCTGACATCGCCTTACAACAAACAAAATTCCCAGAACAAATATAGAAGAAAAACAAATGTACACACAAACTACAATCGCATAATGAGCCACTGTCCTTTTTTTTTGTCTGCCTCCTCCAGATTGAGAACTTGCTGATCAGTCACCAAGGCACCATCAAGCTGTGTGACTTTGGCAGTTCCACCACAATAGCCCACTACCCTGACTACGGCTGGTCAGCCCAGAAGAGGTCCATGGTTGAGGATGAGGTGATTTAGGAAACCCCGGTTCTAGTACTCCTTCCACTATCGCCGCTGAAGACTCCACAGGGGAGAGGAGGCCTAGTCCTGGACTATAAATCTACTTTAATGGATAATTTCCTTAAATACTTTTTAGTCCAGAATTAGGCTTAATTAGTGTCTGGGAAACCATCTCCTATTGATATAATTACACAAAATTATACTTTGTTCCTGCACCAAAGTTGGTTAATCAAATCAGAACACACTGGCTTTCCTCAAACCCTGTAACGCCAGTCTATTTTCCTCCAGTTTGTTTAATGGTGCTCTACAGGAAACTAGCATGGATACAGAAAGTTAATTATTGGCTAGAAGAATCACTCGTGCATAAGATTTTCTTGGAAACAGGCTGTTAATCCCCACATTTTCCTGGGAAAAGTAACAGGTTAGATGTTGTCTATTTGAATGTGAGGAAAATAGCTAAACCTTAGACATAGCATGACTAGGACTTGGAACCGCGAATAGGTAAACTCATGGGTGCACTCAAAATGGCTGCCAGACGACCCATTATGACATCATTAACTTAAATGGGGAGGCCCGTTCTGCTCATTCTAGTTCTGTGAGCTACCGGTAAACTAAAGTTACCCTCTCTGGTCACCTTCCACTGTACCCAGATCACCAGAAACACTACTCCGGCCTACAGGACACCTGAGATGATTGACCTGTACTCCAACTTCCCCATTAACGAGAAGCAGGACATCTGGGTAAGTCTCGTCACAGCAACATTATTTAGTCCGTGTCTATTTGTTATTTTTGTTGTTGTTTCGTTTGCTGCTACATTGGTTGCTATATCACCTGCTACGGTGAGTCCTTTGTGCCCTGGTCAAAAGTAGTGCACTATGAAGGGAATAGGGGGTTATTTAAGAGGTTTTTTTAATTGTCCCTTTAACCACATCTCTATAGCCTGTTGATCATTTTCCTCTCTCTCTCTCTCTCTCTCTCTCTGTGTCTGTGTGTGTCTCTCTCTCTCTCCAGGCATTGGGTTGTATCCTCTACTTGTTGTGTTTTAAGCAGCACCCCTTCGAGGAGGGCGCTAAGCTGCAGATAGTCAACGGGAAGTACGCCATCCCTCAGAATGACGTCAAGTACACTGTTTACCACGAGCTCATCCGTAAGGAACCTCTGTACATTCATCAGATCGGGGCTCTGAAATGGGTGGTTGTCTTAGTAAATGCGGCCTGTGGTTGTAAAAAATAAATAAATGAATAGTTGAATATCTGATTAAAAATGAAGAGAATCCCTGTACCCAGCAGTCCATCTAGGTCTAGTTGTTGTCTTTGGCAGGAACGACTAGTGTTTAAAAGACGCGTAACGAAACGCACACTGAAAAAATATGGTCGGCCGACTTTGAGATTATGATGTGAAGAGGACTGAGGACTGACCACCCCTCTGAGCCTGGTTCCTCTCTAGGTTTCTTCCTGTGTTCCTGCCTCTGGCCACCCCTCGGAGCCTGGTTCTTCTCTAGGTTTCTTCCTGTGTTCCTGCCTCTGGCCACCCCTCGGAGCCTGGTTCTTCTCTAGGTTTCTTCCTGGGTTCCTGCCTCTGGCCACCCCTCGGAGCCTGCTTCCTCTCTAGGTTTCTTCCTGGGTTCCTGCCTCTGGCCACCCCTCGGAGCCTGCTTCCTCTCTAGGTTTCTTCCTGGGTTCCTGCCTCTGGCCACCCCTCGGAGCCTGGTTCCTCTCTAGGTTTCTTCCTGTGTTCCTGCCTCTGGCCACCCCTCGGAGCCTGGTTCCTATCTATGTTTCTTCCTGGGTTCCTGCCTCTGGCCACCTCTCGGAGCCTGGTTCCTCTCTAGGTTTCTTCCTGGGTTCCTGCCTCTGGCCACCCCTCGGAGCCTGGTTCCTCTCTAGGTTTCTTCCTGTGTTCCTGCCTCTGGCCACCCCTCGGAGCCTGGTTCCTCTCTAGGTTTCTTCCTGTGTTCCTGCCTCTGACCACCTCTCGGAGCCTGGTTCCTCTCTAGGTTTCTTCCTGTGTTCCTGCCTCTGGCCACCCCTCGGAGCCTGGTTCCTATCTATGTTTCTTCCTGGGTTCCTGCCTCTGGCCACCCCTCGGAGCCTGGTTCCTCTCTAGGTTTCTTCCTGTGTTCCTGCCTCTGGCCACCCCTCGGAGCCTGGTTCCTCTCTAGGTTTCTTCCTGTGTTCCTGCCTCTGGCCACCCCTCGGAGCCTGGCTCCTCTCTAGGTTTCTTCCTGTATTCCTGCCTCTGGCCACCCCTCGGAGCCTGGTTCCTCTCTAGGTTTCTTCCTTGGTTCCTGCCTCTGGCCACCCCTCGGAGCCTGGCTCCTCTCTAGGTTTCTTCCTGTGTTCCTGCCTCTGACCACCTCTCGGAGCCTGGTTCCTCTCTAGGTTTCTTCCTTGGTTCCTGCCTCTGGCCACCCCTCGGAGCCTGGTTCCTCTCTAGGTTTCTTCCTAGGTTCAGGCCTTCTATAGTTTTTTTCCTAGCCACTGTGCTTCTGCCACTGCATTGCTTGCTCATAGGGTTTTAGGCTGGTTATCTGTTAAGCCCTTTGTGACCAACTGCTGATGTAAAAAGGGCCTTTAAATGTGCTAAGAGGTTCTGTTTGGACCATTCCTCTCCTCTTCTCAGGATCCATGCTGAAGATCAACCCAGAGGAGAGGCTGTCCATCACGGAGCTGGTCAACCAACTACAGGAGATCGCTGCGGCGCGCAATGTCAACCCCAAGTCTCCCATCACAGAGGTAACCGACTGAACTTCAACCCCCTGACCCTTGACCTCTGAACCCCTTCTGCTTGTCTGACCTTACTAGCATTGCAACCCAACTCCTTCATGACTCCTTTCTTAGAGCCTTTTGCATGAGGGGTCTTGACATAGACTATTACTACGGAATACCAAATGAACGTCACAGGATGTGTAATGATGTCAGCCAAACACCCCATGTTGCCAGTTTAAAAAATATATATATATATGTTTAGTTGCTCACACAATTACCTACTTATTTCTCTGTTAGGGCTAATGCTAGGACAATGCCCCTATCAGAGTGTTTGTGGAGAGGGGTGAGTAGTTGTGTGGTGTCTATCTTCCGTTCTGAGAGAGGAGGATATATTCTTGGTTGGATACCCAGCTTAAGGTCACACGATAAGTCAGGTCACCTTTCCCTCCTTGTGTGACTGAGGTTTAGAGATTCCCTCTTCCTCCCCCTTGTTCTCGGACCTATCCCCTCCAGGTTTGGTATAACCAGTGTTTTGTTAAAGCTTCCACCTTAAACATCTGCAAACGTTGATGAGTTAGGACCAAGGGCTATGTAGGAATTGAATTGGGACTGTGTAGCCCCCCCCCCCGACTTTTTTTATGGCAAACAAGTCAGTTCTTGGGGTACAAAGGGAGTCAGTTCTCCAGTAGTGCCACCAACTCTCTGAAGAGCTATTGAGAGAGTGCCTGCTCCCCTCCCTGCTTCTGCCTCAACCCCTTCCACCTGCCCCCTCCACCTGCCCCCGCCACCATCGGTCACAAAGGAGTGTCTCATCCCAGCCATATCCACACACTACAGGCGTTTCAGTCTTAATGGAAAGTGATGTCACGTGATGGAGAGAGAACGACACACAGGAGAGGGAGAAAGAAAGACAAAAGGGAAGGAGGGACAGGGAGAGAGTAGTGCTTGGCCTGCTGTGGGACTTGGCCTGCTGTGGGACTTGGTATGTTGTGGGAACCGTATACTTGGCCTATTGTGGGACTTGGTATGTTGTGGGACTTGGCATGTTGTAGGAACCGTATACTTGGCCCATTGTGGGACTTGGTATGTTGTGGGAACCGTATACTTGGCCTACTTTGGGACTTGGCCCATTGTGGGACTTGGTCTGTTGTGGGAACCGTATACTTGGCCCATTGTGGGACTTGGTCTGTTGTGGGAACCGTATACTTGGCCCATTGTGGGACTTGGTCTGTTGTGGGAACCGTATACTTGGCCTACTTTGGGACTTGGCCTATTGTGGGACTTGGTCTGTTGTGGGAACCGTATACTTGGCCTATTGTGGGACTTGGTCTGTTGTGGGAACCGTATACTTGGCCTACTTTGGGACTTGGCCTATTGTGGGACTTGGTCTGTTGTGGGAACCGTATACTTTGCCTACTGTGGGACTTGGCCTATTGTGGGACTTGGCATGTTGTGGGAACTGTATGCTTGGCCTCCTTTGGGACTTGGTATGTTGTGGGAACCGTATACTTGGCCTACTTTGGGACTTGGCATGTTGTGGGAACCGTATACTTGGCCTACTGTGTTACTTGGCATGTTGTGGGAACCCAATGCTTGGCCTGCTGTGGGACTTGGCCTATTGTGGGACTTGGCATGTTGTAGGAACCGTATACTTGGCCTACTTTGGGACTTGGTATGTTATGGAAACCGTATGCTTGGCCTACTTTGGGACTTGGCCTATTGTGGGACTTGGCATGTTGTAGCAACCGTATGCTTGGCCTGCTGTGGGACTTGGTATGTTGTGGGAACCGTATGCTTGGCCTCCTTTGGGACTTGGCATGTTGTGGGAACTGTATACTTGGCCTATTGTGGGACTTGGCATGTTGTGGGACTTGGCATGTTGTGGGAACCGTATACTTAGCCTACTTTGGGACTTGGCATGTTGTGGGAACTGTATACTTGGCCTACTGTGGGACTTGGCCTATTGTGGGACTTGGCATGTTGTAGGAACCGTATACTTGGCCTACTTTGGGACTTGGTATGTTGTGGGAACCGTATGCTTGGCCTGCTGTGGGACTTGGTATGTTGTGGGAACTGTATACTTGGCCTACTGTGTGACTTGGCATGTTGTGGGAACCGTATACTTGGCCTACTTTGGGACTTGGCCTATTGTGGGACTTGGCATGTTGTGGGAACCGTATACTTGGCCTACTGTGGGACTTGGCATGTTGTGGGAACCGTATGCTTGGCCTACTGTGGGACTTGGCATGTTGTGGGAACCGTATGCTTGGCCTGCTGTGGGACTTGGTATGTTGTGGGAACTGTATACTTGGCCTACTGTGTGACTTGGCATGTTGTGGGAACCGTATACTTGGCCTACTTTGGGACTTGGCCTATTGTGGGACTTGGCATGTTGTGGGAACCGTATACTTGGCCTACTGTGGGACTTGGCATGTTGTGGGAACCGTATGCTTGGCCTACTGTGGGACTTGGCATGTTGTGGGAACCGTATACTTGGCCTACTGTGGGACTTGGCATGTTGTGGGAACCGTATACTTGGCCTACTGTGGGACTTGGCATGTTGTGGGAACCGTATACTTGGCCTACTGTGTGACTTGGCATGTTGTGGGAACCGTATGCTTGGCCTACTGTGGGACTTGGCATGTTGTGGGAACCCAATGCTTGGCCTACTGTGGGACTTGGTATGTTGTGGGAACTGTATACTTGGTCTACTGTGGGACTTGGCATGTTGTGGGAACCCAATGCTTGGCCTACTGTGGGACTTGTTATGAAATTGATAGGGGGTGGTGTAAGGGTTAGGTTAAAAATTTTTTATTGGAACGAATGTCATGGCAGGGATGGACTTCTATTGGCTCTCTTGTTTGGAACTAAATGGGGGTTAATCGTTTAATAGTGGTAAAAGCATCACGGTCACAAGGCTAATCTTTTGCTGTTGGTGAGCAGCGCCGACTTCAGGTGCAGGAGCAACAGTAGTAGCTGTAGTAGTAGCAGTAGTAGTAGCAGTAGTAGTAGCAGTAGTAGTAGTAGTAGTAGCAGTAGTAGTAGCAGTAGTAGTAGCTGTAGCAGTGGTAGCTGTAGCAGTGGTAGCTGTAGCAGTGGTAGCTGTAGCAGTGGTAGCTGTAGCAGTGGTAGCTGTAGCAGTGGTAGCTGTAGCAGTGGTAGCAGTAGTAGTAGTAGCAGCTGTAGCAGTAGTAGCTGTAGCTGTAGTAGCAGTATTAGTAGTAGCAGCAACAGTAGTAGCAGCAGCAACAGTAGTAGTAGTATCAGCAGCAGTAGTAGTATCAGCAGCAGTATCAGCAGCAGTAGTAGTATCAGCAGCAAGTATCAGCAGCAGTAGTAGTATCAGCAGCAGTAGTAGTATCAGCAGCAAGTATCAGCAGCAGTAGTAGTATCAGCAGCAGTAGTAGTATCAGCAGCAAGTATCAGCAGCAGTAGTAGTATCAGCAGCAAGTATCAGCAGCAGTAGTAGTATCAGCAGCAAGTATCAGCAGCAGTAGTAGCAGTAGTAGTATCAGCAGCAG